>NC_045172.1:4494851-4514851 GCF_900700415.2 Clupea harengus | reverse complement strand
ACACGCCCACAGAAACACAATCACACACACATACACAGCATACCCACACACACCCACAGAAACAGAATCGCACACACACACACAAACTGGCAGAAGATGAAGAAATGTGTGGCGGTGTCCAAAGTCCTGTTTGTGTCCTTCATGGCACTGACAGAGACAGGAAGTTATTATATTAAAAGCCCCCTGAGCTGCTCAGGCCAGAGTTGTTCCCAGTGTAGCCTGAGAAAGGCACTCTTCCACAGGCAGAAGGCAGGCAGGGGACCCAGATATGCATGGCATCCCAGCAGCCACCACGTGGTTAAACTGTCAGCACTAACAGGCCAGAGCAAGACTCTACCAGAGCGGGACCAGTGGGTTTGCAGGCGGGATGCTAACACCACCCACTTGCCACCCACCCTGACAGCCACCCATATAGATACACACATAAACACACACACACTCATTCACACACATGCACCCACCCATACACACACACACACACACACACTTATACACAGCCATACGTATGCTTACACATATAAACAGGCACACACAAACACACACACATGCACAGCACTGTTTTGGGCCTGTGTGACGGTCGTGGTGAACGGCACACACCTGCCCCGTATTTGCATGCACACCCACACACAAAGATGCACACACCGGGTAACATGAACTCCAATAAGGTAGACTAGGACACCAATCTTGGTTTCCACCATTTATTCAAGTGAACAGAGTTGGTGCACCAACGGAGTTTAACGACATATGGATAAATGGATTACGGACAGGTTGGATGTTCAAAGTCCTCAGCTAACTGGTCAATCCGACCCATTTATTTTGGTTCCATCTTAATTACCCTGCTGATTCCTGGTTATGGCTGAAGGGACACTAGAAATGGTCTGGGCCAGACCACTGCGATAAGGTGTTTTTTTTACATACTGTGAAAATGTGATTATTTGTCACATAGTCTTTGTTTTAGCACACTAAGAAATATCATTTTTATGTTTCAGGGTCTGTCTCATCGTCTGTGTATTGTTTGATTTTTGTGTCTACCCCTTTCTTTTAAAATGGTGCTGGCCACCTCGTTTATATGTACATTGTTCTGGCTAGTTTGGAGTTTTTGTATGGTCAGGTATGTGCCTTTATGTAGACCTTTTGACTGCTGATTATTGTCCTCTGTTTAATGAGAGGCTTAGCAGGGTTTTGTATTTAGACGCCTGAATATTGGCCTCTGCATACTTGTGCTAGAGACTGCTGATTGTTCTCCTCTGCATATAGAGAGGCTTAGAGGGTTTTCTAGACATCATTGAAGACGAATAAAAACAATATAATTTTGAACCCTCACTCTGTCTCTGAGCTTTTTGGGCCAAACCCACATTTTGACGGAATCCAGAGGCTCGGGAATATCAGTAAATGATGTGCTAGATTAGGATGTTGGACTGGAGATTTGTCAAAGCAGAATTTTGGTCTCTCCTGAACCAAGACATAGGTTTAAATCTCTTCAGTTAAATAATGATACATGTAGTTTGACAACACTACAGCAACAGATCCTTTAGATCATGTTTTGTGACATTTGCCCAACACCCCCACCACCACCTCCTTCCCCACCACTCTCTCTCTCTCTCTCTCTCGTTTTGTCACAGGAAGGACTCGCACAGGAAAGGCACGGGGTAAAAGTTCATTGAGCACATGTTGGAAGGTCACCACCCCACTCCCAACACCATTTGGAGAAAAAAAAGAGAACAGAGACACTCGCGAGTAACTCACATATTCATTTTTAGAAATGTGGTCTATTTTAGCTTTGGCCGAGGCAGCAGGAGAGAGAAAATGCTTTGCTATCACAAAATGGAGGGAAACAACAGATCACCCCATGCCAACAAACATCTTTCTCTCAGGGAAAGCACAGTCAGTTGTTTGTGTCCCGTTTGATTAGAGGTCAGCGATGTCAATCAAGAGTTTTTAGATGCAAAGTGGAATGAATAAGACACCAGAAACATAATAAGACAATCTCAAGTTATACATAAGATAAGACAACATACTGTATCTGATTGCACCAGTTTATTGCATCACCTTCTGCAGCTAGCATCATGTTTGCCCATGTCACTTCCTAAAATTCTACAAGGAATAAGATATATTCAAAATGGTGCATATATCACAAAGCGTCTCTTGCTTTGTGTTTGTGTCTTGTCTTGTGTGTGTGTCTTGTCTTGTGTGTGTGTGTGTGTGTTGTGTGTGTGTGTGGAGCAGTGTGTGTGTGTGTGTGTGTGTGTGTGTGTCTTGTCTTGTGTGTGTGTCTTGTCTTGTGTGTGTGTCTTGTCTTAGCTGTGCAGCATGCAGAGTGCATGAACTGGTCCCCGATGCTGATGGATTGTTGAGTGTTTTAGAGTTTCCTCTTCTCTGTGCTTTTCAGATTGTTCCAAAAGCTTCCTGGAGGGGGTCAGCCTCCCCCCACACACACAGAAACACACACACACACAGAAACACAGAGAAACACACACACAAACACACACACACAGAAACACACACACACACACAGAAACACACATACACGCATGCACACACCCACACGCGTTTACACACAGGCACACATACACAGAAATCATGTTCATGTTTTTGCACAAAGTTTGTTGAAGACCTCACTATGGAAGAACTCCCCATACAAGCCCACTGTGGACACTAGAGAGGAGACTGGGGGCTTCAGCTACATTTATTCAGCTGTCCAGCCCCTCTTTTGAAATGTAAAATGTAAACACAATGAACACAAAAATAATACTAGGAAGATGGGGGATGAAAGCATTATCATTGCACTTGTTAATATTGATGATTGGCTGTTTCAGGTACATATTTCTGTCAAGTTGTGAGGGATAGAGGCGGCTATCCCACGTTTTGGGAGGTGGGCAACTGGACTCAGTGGTGAAGTCAGGAAGAAGAACAGTGCAGGAGATTGGTGGCTTCTACAAATATATACTTTTTTATTTACACAGGGGATTCTCTTCATCAACCCCAAACATGTGCATAAAATAAACAAACATAAATCAAAAACACAAACATTATTCACAAGAACTAGGCAAGCTAGACACAATCTAGGCACAATCTATATTCACGCGTCTAAATACAGCGTTCACTTAACCACACAGCAGGTAAGCGTTCTTTTTCTCACATGCCTCTTTTCTTTTTTCCTTATGGAATGAGGCATCCCTTAAATAGCACAGCACATTGGACTAAATTGGTCCAATTAGCCCTACTGACATGGGGGAGCCTGGACCCAACCATTGTAGTGGGGGAGACCTCCTCACATTAGTCCCAAACTCCACTCCAGTGCGAAGTTGTGAGAAGGGGGAATTCAGCTTCTCACAAATGTATTATATTAAATAAATGATTTTCATACCTTAACAGGTTTGAGTTTGTTTGAGTTTGTGGAACTGTGTGTGTGTGTGTTTGTGAGTGGACAGATGCAGAAATGCCGCACCTGGCAAAACACGAGAAATGGCGTGAGTGATGTCGGCTGACCCCCCCTGTGGATAGGGGGTAATGTGAGCCTAGAGCTACTAGTGAAATGGAGCAGAATGGGGAGGGAGTGGGATGTTTTGCTACGCTGGTTTAAATCTCCCGCAATGCATATATGGGGTGACAGCTGTCAATCATTCATATGGGCTCCTCCCAAACTTTGTTTGGAAAACATAATTTCACTAGTTCGCCCTTCGGAATGCATGATTTAGTACGCTAATGAGAAACATGTTTGTCTTGGTTGCCTGCCTTGGTCCTGGGATGTCTATAGCGGGGATTGTGGGAGCAGTGTCTGCTGACACCGCATGAGATCATGCATCTGTGGACACTACCGCAGGAGGAATCTACAGGGGATCAAATGCATCATGAGCCAGTCAGAGATTAGAACGGATGTAAGATTGGTAGGCTCTGAGGACCAATGGCTAAGTGTTTGAATTGCTCCACAGATGGTTGGTTGTAGCCGTAGTCACAGATCCTACTCTAAATGAATTGGCAGAATAGCCGTCTGGGAGGAAATGTTAACTTCCAAAATGAATGACGAGTTATTGTATCAAACAAAAATTTAAAGTGAGTGTCATGTGAAAAGTGTGTGAAAACAGTGAAAACATTTAGAAAACTGAAAATGCCGTCCAGCAGGACTTTAGAGAACTGGGAGCGAGAGATTGGAGGGCCAAGTCAACGGAAATGGGCTGGAGATTGTGGAGAAGGCTGGTTTGCTGAAAGATGACCTGGAACTGGAAGAACTAGACCGATTTTGATGCTGTAACACTTGTGAAAGTTCCATGAGACGACACAGAAGTCTAAACTTGTTATGTGCTTTAGTTACTGCTATACCGTCCCCTTAAGGGATATCATTCCTTAGGTTAACTTGAAGGTCTACCTGCTGAAGGTCTACCTGCTGGCCAACAACAGATATATATATATACACAAAAATACATACTTTGTTCAACCTGTTTGAAGAAAAAGAAAATGGTTCTTTGAGAGGTTCATAGTTTATAGGGGGAAGTAACCTTTTATGTATTTATGAACATGATCAGCCGACTAAACCAGATAGATTACTTTAGCAAAATCTGTTCCAGGTGTGTCTGTTGTCCAAAATCTATCCAAATCCTTTTAGTCGTGCCAAATATCCCAGAGAAGTCCAAACACCTGTCTATAGAATAGAGGTTATAAAACCAGATGAACGTAACGTAAGTTATCCAGACAGATTACTGCTGCCTTTTTGGACGTGTTGTTAGAGGAGGTTGACGGCCTCTTTTATGGTTTTGAATGTAATCGTTTTACAGGACTGAATCTCCAGTAGACATCTGGTTTGAAGACACTGGACCGTCTCCAGCGGGCCGGATAAGTGCTGAGGGGGTTTCAGGGGTCATGAAAGTCCTACAGCCACCCACACAAAAAGCTGCAGTAGCTTCTTCAGTAGGTGGCTGCCAGCAGGAACTTCTACATGGTGTGTGTGTGTGTGTGTGTGTGTGTGTGTGTGTGTGTGTGTGTGTGTGTGTGTGTGTGTGTGTGTGTGTGTGTGTGTGTGTGTGTGTGTGTGTGTGTGTGTCTTTAGTTTGTCTGCATTAATGGTCATTTGTGTATATTAGTCTGTGATAAGTACTCTACAGATGGATTATTGAGAGATGAAGAAAGAGAAAGTCCTCCTCTATGTTCTGTGGGTCTTACATTGAGGGTTATCTTGGAATGGATGGGCTGAAAGGCAGAGATTTCAGCATCTGACCATTTGAAAATATCCAGTAGAGCCTCAAACATACTAAAGGAAGGAGGTCGGGTACAAGACTATCTGAACAAAATGGCTTCCATCTCCAGTTTCGCAAACATGGATGACTGAAGGTAAAAAAGGATGGGGAAAAAAAGGATGCAATAATGGATGTGACTTATAACCTACTGACTATATTGGATTACATTGATTAAAATTGAACTGGGGCTTTGTGTGGATGTGTTTTTCAATAGAGAGAAAACATCACAGAGGGGTCAAAGTTTGATTTATTTTGCAGTTCCACCCTTTTTGAATTTAGAAGACTGAAGATTGGATGGTGAAGATAGTAATGCCGGTGAGGATACTTACTACACTTATCAGTATTATTCTTCCCTGATGTGTCCCACAGTCTCAAACTCAATGACTGCTGCCTACTAAAGCTCCTTTTATTTGCTACTTGGCCAAATACTGGTATATGTTGGATATCAAAAAGACCAATGTGAAGGGCACTTTTCTATAGCATTATGAATGAAACATTTGAAAATCTGTGTTGGTTGTAGAGGTGTGTTTGTGTGTGTGTGTGTGTGTGTGTGTGTGTGTGTGTGTGTGTGTGTGTGTGTGTGTGTGTGTGTGTGTGTGTGTGTGTGTGTGTGTGTGTACATGCACACGGATGCATACAATGCATTTTAATATGTAACACAATGTGTCCTTGTACCAAACATACCTATTGTTTGTAGACCCACATCAGCAGCTATCCATTTGTACATGACTAGGAGGAGGACAATGATGTTTACATTTGAGCGCAATCATTTACTCATATTATTCTTTCTCTCTCTGCATGAACTCACGATTACAGGAAAGGCTATATTTAGTGGGGTGGGTTTTCTTCCCCATGGCCATGACCTGCTCTGTGCTACACAACTCTGTTTACAGTCTCATCGCATCAGACTGCAAATCTAGCAGTTTCCTCTGCACAGCCAAGCGCTCGTGGCAGGTGTCATATCACATAAATGGATTTTGCATGGCTCAAAAACGCGTTTAGGAATTATAGCTAGCTTACATTAAAGCCGTTGGCAAGTTAGCCAGTGAGCATTTGTTAAGATTATGGATGTCTTCTGGTATTTGTTAACATTCAATCCATTTAATCCATTTAATCTATCAAATATTCATATCTCCTTGCCTATAAAACTCCACAGATTCAAACTTTCAAACTAGACGTCTACACGAAAATGTACAAGCTTATGGTCTGGATATAGTTGTATTACTGGAAAGGATAAGAACCCGACTGGAGACTCAGGGCGATGGCCTCTTGCCAGCCAGCTGGATTTGTGTGAAGGGGGTTCTTTAGGTCATGAAACCCCCACAACCCCCTGCACAAAGGGCTGCAGTAACCTCGTCAGTGTGGCAGACAACAGAAGCTTCTGGATGCTTTGTGTTTGAGTGTGCAGACGTCCCAGTGACAGGTATGCTGGAAAAGAACTGCAGTGAGATAAGACACAGCACCTCTTCCTGTTCTTTGTCTTTGGCTGTGAGGGTCATCTTCTGCAGACGCCTTGGCATGGAAGCGACTACAGGCTGAGATTCCACATGTCTGGGCCATTTGTGTGTGTGTGTGTGTGTGTGTGTGTGTGTGTGTGTGTGTGTGTGTGTGTGCGTGTGTGTATGCTTGTGTGTTTAAATGCTTTTCTCTTTGTGTACTGAACTTCAGTGATGTTATTAACTGCTGTGGCAAATTAACCAAGTGTTGAAGCAGATAAATGGCCTTTGTGTCTATGAAGGCTGGAAACACACAATACTGGATACAAATCCAAATATTGATCAGTATGTCATTAGCAACCCGTCACACAGAACTTAAGTGTTTCAGTAAGCATTCTACTCTTCTGAACCAAAAAGACGTACAGGGAGAGTGGTTATGATTGTGGTTGTGACTATTATTATTTCTCTGTCACCTTGTCAAAAAAAACATATGAAAAAAAAAAAAAAAGCAACCAAAAAGCATAATGCATAATAGAGCAAAATGCGCATATGAATACGTAATAAGGGAGTGCCATGTACTCTCTGACACCTTTGGGCAGTGTTAGCGTTAGCACGCCTGGGCTTCCTGTGCACATGAAGGCACACCCAGCCCTGGCCTGGCTGTAGCTCTGGGCGTCTGCTCCTCTCTGCTCATCTGCCGGGAGGTATATATCTCATTTCCTGGGGAAGTGGCTCGGTGGCTAAATCCGTTTAATCTTCCAGCACTCCCGCGAGAGGGCCCCGGCCGCAAGGCGGCCCCTCGATGGACATCACCACCACCGCCACTGCCACCACCACTGGTGCATCTCCACCTCCGTGCCACTGACCTTCCCAGAGCCACTGCTGTCGTCAATGGCCGCCACGCCCTGGCTCCTTCTCATGTGTGTGTGTGTGCAGAGAGGACCTTTCGAGTGTTTCCCAGAGCCTCCTCATCCTTCCTGCCGCACATGCCTGAGGAACATCGGGAAGGATCTTCTCTCACCCCTAAAAGACTCCTCCCAAGCTTTTGGAAAGACTCCATTACAGTAATAATGTTTTTTTTTGTTTCGTTTTTTTTTTCACTCTCTCTCACCCTCTCTCTCTCTCTCTCTTTCTCTCTCTCTCTCTGTCTTTTAATTCATTTTTGCATCTCAGTTTTCAGCTGTGTCCATTCTTGTTTTGGATAAGAGGCGATTCTGAGCTGTGGAGTTTCTAGGCCGTAATTCACGTGTTGTAACTGGGCGTACGGATGAGCCAAATGGCGCATCTGTTTTTCGTGACAGTGAAAAGGGGAAAAAAAAGGATGATGCTTCTAGCCTGCCTAACATTAAATAACTTTTTGACTCTGGACCTCTTGTTGAACCAGGCTTAATTGAATTGGCGTTTAAAATTTCATCAGTTTTCTCAGGCCATGGAAGAGACATGACAGGAGAATCATCACTATTTGAATAAGTCGGATTAAATTGAAAATGAAAATTAATATGAACTGACATAGGTGGGCCACAAGAATAGTGATTTTCTATCAGAACCAAATGTTTACAATCAAGACTTTGTCATGTTGAAACCACCAATAGCTCTGAACTGCCAAACATGCTCTCTCTCTCTCTCTCTCTCTCTCTCTCTCTCTCTCTCTTTCTCACTCCAGCTGTGGGTTGATTGCCCTCATGTTGCGTTACGTTGGGTCGCTTTCAAGCCCCCCAACTGGCACCAGTGTGTTTCACAAAGTGCAAGAATGCGTGACCTCTGACCTTTCTCCACCCCTAGCCAGGGGCGGACTGGCCATCGGGGATACCGGGGGAATCCCCGGTGGGCCGACGAGGTTGGGATGGTCCAAAATACCGGCCCACATTCATCACCAACCGGCCCTCCCTCTTTCATCGCCAGCACCTCCGACTATTATCCGTACTACTCAGATCACGTATAATTTCCTCTATTAAATAAATAATTAAAATCACTGACTGATTTTTATACTCCTCCTCGCAATCTGTATTCACACTCATGGTGCCTTCTGAAATGTGTTCTTACGGACTTCAGAAATTCAACGTAAGAAACGGTCTCCACCTTATTAATGAACACCTGAAAATGGGTTCTTACACAGCCGAAGTGTTCTCAGCTGTGCGGATTGAGGATGAGGATTCTTAAATTAAACGCACCTGGATTTTCATACAAGCCCCGCCAGGGCACGCAACCGTAGTGATGTGTGCCGTCAGCCCTTCTAACACGGAGCGGCCCATGGGGCATCTGGTAGTTTTGAGGAATTGCATTTAAGAAAACTCTGGGCCATTTACGACTGTTATTTCGCGTGACAGTGACAGTGACAGTGATACAAGGTAAGTTGTGGCGTTGACTTGGCCAATGTTAGCTTGCTTTTCACAGATGAGGTAACGTTCACTACCAACTAGCCTAGCTAACGTTAGGTAGATAAATGTCCAAAATTGAGACCGTTATGATCTGGTAAAATAAGCAAGCTCGCGCTGTTGTCATCATCGAGATGATCTATTTTAACATGTTAGCCGTAGTCACTTGTTTACAATCGATGAGCAAGCTGTCCATGGTGGTAGTTGTAAAGAGGGCAATCTTATAATTTCTAATAACTTATGTAAAATAAGTTAACCAGCTAGCTTGTTATGCTAAAATCACCCTGTTACACACAACATTAACATTATAAACAATGTTAATATGTTATCTAGATTAGATAGTGAGGTCCTAATAACACATGAGTATACTGATATTGTTTTTTATTATCATGTGACTATAATGCACCCGGGCCAGCAGAGTTAGTTTAGGTACTGTTACTTAACTTATTGTTTTGTTATGCACCTTCAACACCCCTACACACACACACACAATCACACACCCAGCATGCAACACTACTTATACCACTGATGTTCACACCCCATCGTATGTTCTATTCTGTTCATTTCTACAATATAGTTCATACTAATTCTACCCTCTTATTCCAGTTTCTTTATTGTGTGGATATTCATTCCTTAATGTTCTGTAGTTATACGTATAACCATCTGATACTAGCCCAGAGTTAAGCCTATTCATCTAGCAAACTATACCTACCTTGGAGTGTTACAATAGCCAGTATCATTTTATTCCATGTGTCCACCCAGACAAATTGGTGGATCCAAATGTTATTAAAAAAAAAAACATACATGATGTAATTTCTTTGTAATCATCCAAAATAATGTTAAGTGTATGGGTATTTTTCCAAGTAGGCCACTGAATGGTCGATACGTGCGATACATTGAATGGGCAACGCGCCGTGTATTGAGTGGGCAGCACGCCGTGAACTGAGTGGGCCGCGCGCCGTGTATTGAGTGGGCCGGTCTGACTGTAACTCCCGGGCCACTTTTTTCCCCCAGTCCGCCCCTGCCCCTAGCCCACGCGTTAAGCACCAGTTTATGACAATCAAAGTAGACACCTCCCGTTTCCTCAACAGAAAAGCAGCTTGTCCTGGCATTACTCTTTAATGTGTTTAGAGAAGCTCTTTTCATCCGCATCAGAATTCAATCGCAATCCAAGTGCGTAATGGTGGGAGCTGATACTGAGAGGTCTCTCACCCCCCCCTGAATCACGCCACCTTACATCCACCACTTCTCTTCACATATTCCTCTCTAGCATTCTTTCTTTTTTGTTTTTATTAAAAACACAGTAGCCAGGATTGTTGCCCCTGCCCGTTTCGGCGTTGGTTCGAGGGGGGTCAGAGTTCATCTCTGGCTCCTTGCCACACCCCAGTCTGTGATGTTTGGCAGAGGTTACCGCTGACAGACAGGATGTGTTGTGATTTAACATCCCACCTCGTTCCCAGATAAGAGTGGTCCCAGTCGATCCACCGCCAGCCCTGCAGCCTGAACAATGGCAGGAAATGAGGGGCGATGAAAACATGCTTCTGGAGTCTCTTTCTCTCTCTCTCTCTCTCTCTCTCTCTCTCTCTCTCTCTCGCTCTTTCTATTCTCCCTATCTCTCTCCATATCTCTCTATCCCTCTCTCTTCGCTCTCTCTGCTCTCTTCTTTTTTGCACTTTTCTCTCTTGCTCTATCTATTCTCCCTATCTATCTCTCTCCCTCTCTCTATCCCCCTCTCTTCTCTCTCCCCCCTCTCTTCTCTTTTGCTCTCTCTGTTCTGGTGGGGCACACATAAGGGAGAGATGAGCTGCCTCACTGAATTGCTGTGGCAAGGGAGGAAACTGAATAAGAAAGAGGATCACTGACTGACAAGCTGAGTGACTGCATGGGCCTGAAAACTGCTCCTTTGTCCCAGGCAGTGCAGTCCAATGACAGATCTAAATTTAAAATACACAGGGAGGGAGGCGCAGGTGTATGGTTTACTTGCAGAGAGCGTGGTCCCATTTTATATTAAGTTCATATTAAGATGTACATACATAAGTCATTATTAATACTGTGAACTGTGCACTTAACTTACATTAGCCTCAAGTGCAACAACACGGTATAAGAGTGTATTGCCCACCAAAGCAAAAATGTGGTCAGCTTTTTAAAATCATTTTACTTTGCAGTTTTTGAAGACTAAGCAGTCTTAGTGTTGTCTTGCTTTGAATGTAGGACACATATTGACAGCAGCATTGTAAACCAAGCCTTGCAACTGGTGCTATTGGCAGGCTCTAATGAGGGAGCTTGTGCTGGATGTTTATCTCTTCTTTGCTGCTCACAATCTGGATGCATTTTGAATCTTGGGTGTTCCCCCATCATCACATCACATGCCGGAATTATCAAACGAATCTGCCAGGCCGGAGCTTTGTGATCATGTTTTATGTCTTTTTTTTTTAAGGAAACACACTTACTTCACCGCTCACTTTCTTTCGTTATCTTACTTTTTCTTTTTTTTTTTTTTTTTTTTTTTTTTTTTACTTTTTCTTCTTTTATGAAACCCATGTGGCTAATCACACCAGGGGCTGAGAGCTGGTGGCTTTTTTATGTAAATGGAGGTAAACCTGAGATCCTGTGAGAAAGAAGAGTCAGATGTCAATGTGGAAGATACTTGGGTTACTGCTGGACAAACAAACACACAAACACGTCTGTGCTTCACACCAGATGATGTCAGTGCCCAGACATCTTGCACAACCTCACTTCAGCATGCCATATGTTGGCTCAGGGGACTGACGTGAGAACCACATTTCACAGAATCTGGACTGGGATGGAACCTTCAGGAAAGCCGCCTGGGACGAGCCGCTACTCCGAACTGGAGCGATGACACCCTTAGCTTAGAGGCAATGTTGCAGAACAAAGGGCCCTCGTGACATGGGTTTGTTTGACGGTGCCGTGAAAACCTCAGTTGTTTCCCGTGACTCCACCCATCAAAGGTCACCTCGACCAGTCAGGGCCCCGGCCCTGACACGGCCTCCACCAATAAGGCAGCTACGCCCTTTCCCGTTGCCAAGGAGTCATTCCATTGTTCTCAGGAGTGTTGGAATCTCTCTCTCGGCCAGTGCAACCTGACTACTGTGTTTTCCAGATGTCTCCAGCAAAATGGTGGACAGCGCGTCATCATCTGTCACTCACAGTTGCTTTAGTGCCAGCCGCAGACAGTTAAGGTTTGCGGTGGGATTTGTCGTTATTTACAGATTGTCCCCCCCCTATTTGGTTCTTCGTTAATTAACTGCTCTAGCGAACCACTGGGAGAGCACATTAGTAGTTAATGGTCTCATTTCAAGGGCTTTGGTTTCATGACAAAGAATACATCTTTAGCCAATTAATTAGTTTAGGCCATTCCCCATTAATTACCATTTCAATCTCACATTATGAAGGATGTCTGGAGAGCACACGAAGAGGGGGACCTCCATCATAAATTCGCAGCACATAAATGTGTTATATGTTATGTTCTCTCACGTTTCTAGTAGTTTTAGCACAACAAATCAACCACAGACTTTAAGTCTTAATCTTATCATTTTGTCATACTAAAGCATTCATTCATTGACTGACAATTTATAATTAAGACATCTTATCCTAAGACTCATGTTGGGCCAAACTCTCTGTAAGTATTCACAGCTTCCAATTTGTTGTCACAAAAAGAATCCAGTTTGTGAATAACTGCAAAACAACCACAGCGTGTTGCTCTTCTTGATAATTACAATCAGCACCGCCTGCAAGCACTTAACAGAGAATTTATTAATCATGTTGTTGAATGTGTATCAGCCATTATCGGGAAAGTCCAGGGCAATTTCCAGAAACTCTCAAATTAAATAGCATCAAACAATGAAGCATTAACAAGTGATTAAGTGAAGTCCTTGCCAGTGAGCTCATACAATCCAAGGAAGAGTTGATGCTAACTGCGAAAGGAGACATTTCCTCCTGCGGTGTTGTGAACGAGCACCGCTCTGATATTTGCCACTGTGTTTGGCACTGGCTTCATCAATACGGCGGCTGAACTCTGACCGGTGATTGTTCAGGGATGGGTGCACGGGGAAGTATCCACTCCTAGCTCATTACTAGCGTCAGATTCTGGCTCTCAGATCCAGAACCTTTTCATAGTTCAGGTCATGAACTGTGCTCGATAGGTCAGTGCTGTTTTCTTAGGTTTTCAGAGTAGCTTTTTACCCCCATTGCACACACACAAAGCTTAGGATTCTCTTGAGGAGCCCTTAAGGAGATCACATTTATTGGTCTACCTCGCTCACTAAAAGTTTTCACAGCTTTGCCCCCAAAGAAACTTTAAGGCTTAAAAGAGCATATTTAAGTCCTGTGGAAAAACTCAAAGGTTCGTTTTGGAGCCACCTTCAGCTTTTAACACCCCTTGCCTACACTTTCCATTCCTGAGATTTTCCTCTAAAGCTGAGAGGAACCCTTGAGCAAATGGTTCCAGGTTAAATCTTAAAGGTTCTTCTCTATAAACATAAGTGCCCTTCCTCATAGAGTGCTTCTTCATCCTCCAGATGAACCCACCGCGCTGCAGGGGCAGGAATGCACACGTTTGTCACCAGCAACCTCGCAGGCCAGAAGAGATCAGTTCATACTGTGGCCGGGCTGACAGCTCTCGGCATCCTGATGTCTATTTTAAATTGCATCCTGTGGACGCGAGCTGCAGGGGAAGTGTGTGGTGTGTCCGTGACTCGAGCGCTGACGCTGGAGAAACGACACGGCCACGCAGAGCTTCAGGGGACAATCCTTCACACAACTGACATCTGCACTTGATGAGAACGGATTCATTTTATTAGACTTTTGTTTCATTTTAAAACTGGTAAAACAAGAGAAAAGATCACTAAGATTAAAAAAATTGGTTATGCAAAGGGATGCTGGTTTGCACAGCAGGAGCACACATAAGACGTTACAGCACTGTGTTCCCATTGAGCCTGACCCATGCAGTGCAACATAGTAAACATGTGAACATTTTAAAATGCATGATAATTGCTGTTCTTGTTTATATTCTGCCGTCCCATTCCTACTCCATACCCTTATTGGGCTGGTCCCAGCATGACAAACACCCATGAAAACATTTAAGAATGCACAATAACTCTGTATAACAAATGTACAATACAATAAATGTACAATATAAAACAAATCTGTAAAAACAATTGTAAGATGTACAATAAATACTACACAAACAATGCTTGTATTCTGCATTCTCTTTGGGCTTGTCCCAGTGTACACATGGATCTGCCTATACACTCACAAAGACTTGGACAAACAAAGGAATATGGTAATTGCAATAATCAGCAGACAGGGCAAATGTTAGGTCATCTTATTATTGGACACAGGAAGCCATTTTGTTTCATGCCAGTAGATGTGTACTTGATTAGAGGAGTGTACAGGGACTGCAGCGTGTACTGCTGTGTGTTATTTGTAATGAGCAGCCCATTGTATACTCAACTCTTATGGCCTAATGCCAATATCTAGATCTCTCACAGAACCAGTCTCTCTGGACCTCTGATGGTCGTAAACATCGAGAGTGAATACGCCAAAGGTGTGCGAAGTTGCAGTCAGCAAAGTGTGGGAAAGTAGTAGACCTGCATAGGAGGTTATACATACGAAACTAGAAGAAAATCCCGTCCCGTTCATAAAACAACTTCCAAAGTAAGATGTATGTGTTGTATAAGTAATAAAGTTTTTTGTTGTGCTGCAGTCATATTCTTATACAGCTAGGCTTTATCTCTTCCTGGAAGTCCAAGGAAGGCTGTCAGGAATTCCTCAGAGGAAAAAAACGCACACATCTGAGGGAAGAAACTCTGCCGACAAAAGATATGACCCACTGAAGGATCGTTTGGGGGAGCCTCAGACATGGCCTGAACATGTGGTTCTAATAATAGCGAAGGTACCAGATGCGCAGCATGTTAGCAGAGTTCGAAATGGATACTAATTTCAAAGCCGCGCTCACTCACACGTGCAAACGTTGCGGTCGGGAAATGAAAAGCATTGGTCTGCGGTTAATGTTCCTGTAAATGATGACAGCTGAAGAGTGAAAGTGCCACGCTTAAGAGAGAGAGAGAGAGAGAGAGAGAGAGAGAGAGGGAGGGAGGGATGGAGATTAAAGGGGAAGCCAGAGACAGAGAGACGCAGAAAAAAGAACTGAAGAACAGAGTTGAGAAAGACGCCAATAAGAGGATAAGAGAGTCAAGTTGTGTGTGAGAGAGAAAGAGACAGAGGGAGGAGAGAGTGAGAGAGAGAGTGGCAGAGAGGGACAGTGACAGGGAGAGAGGGAGGAAGGGGAGTGGTAGAGAAATAGAGTGGTAGAGGAGGAGTGAGAGAGGGTGACTGCATCAGGTTTATGGATTCATTTTGTGCTCATCTCAGGAGAGGACCCCCCACGATAGCTATGAATCACTGACTCCTGCAACACAGGCTGCCAGGGGCTACACTCCTCACTGTGTGTGTGTGTGTGTGTGTGTGTGTGTGTGTGTGTGTGTGTGTGTGTGTGTGTGTGTGTGTGTGTGTGTGTGTGTGTGTGTGTGTGTGTGTGTGTGTGTGTGTGTGTGTGTGTGTGTGTGTGCGTGTGTGTGTGTGTGAGAGAGAGAGAGAGTGTGTGTGTGTTTAAAGAGGGCATGTGTTTAAAGGAACAGAGGAAGGAGACAAATTTGCTTTGGAGGCAAATATACAAACAACTGTACACACAGAGATCAGCATCAGAAAGAGAATTTGTGCTTATCAGTCTGTTTTTGTTTAGAGACTCACAAACATACGCACACAGAATCCACAGAGCAGAGAGAGAGAGAGAGAACAGGGAGGGAGAGAGAAAGAGAGAGAGAACAGGGAGGGGGCAGGAAATCTTACATCCTGTTGGCCTAATGTTTTCCCTGCCTCTAACACAACCCTTAGCAGACTGCCCATCACACACTATAGTTGCATCTTTAAAGGGCTAACGACCTAAACACAGTGTGACACCATATCAACATTTCCTTGTAATATATCCCAGAACAGCGCAAACACATTGGAAACTTACAAACACAAACCAGGAACGCCTTCTATGTCATGTAGTGACAAGTTCACAAAGTTCAAAATACCAGTTATGATAATAGCACAAGTGGAAGGTACCACAGACTAATGATACATATTACACTAACACAGATGGGAGGTGATAGCAGATATAGGATGCACAGTTAGGGCAGGGACAGGTGGATTGTTATTTTAAAGATTACTAAACCTGATTACAGCCACATCCCCTCGCTCTCCTCAAACTGCATAATGGTGGTAGGTGTAGGCTGTGGTCAGTGTCCTATTACTGTTTATACACTGTTACAGCCTGCTTTCTGCAAATAGCTTAAGAGATACTCATTGTCAATCAGCATGAACATGAATCTTATTAAACTAATCATAAAATTAATTGAAGCTGTTGGAACTGAATAGGCTGAAACTGATTCAGAAGACAATAATTTAATTCATCTTTTTTTCTGAATACAGACATACAGTACAGTTTGTCGCAAACAAATGTCAAAAGTGGAAAAGGAAACTGCTGACACTGAACATGGACATCCTAAAGTACTCCAGGAAGTGGCTTTGGATTTCCAATTCGAAAAGGAACAGTACAGGATTTTGGTGGTTTTGCCTATCACACCCTTTGGAATGGAAGCCGGTAGACATAAATCCAATGTGTCATGATGTCAGTGTCCTTTTTTTCTTTTTTTTTTGATCGTCATCATATTTCACATGACAGAGGCGTGATATAACCAATTTACAATCTGACCAAAAGCATTAGACAACATTTCACACCCAACAAATTAACCCCAAAAAAGCTGTTCCCCATGAAAACAGACATTATGCCTATGAATTGTTCAAATAACACTGTATAAACATTTAGATACATCATTAAATATCATTGATATTTATATATTCAGATGAATATACTGCACTTTTGTGTATAACAGGTTACACTGAAGCGTACAACAATAAATATGTACAACACTGAACACACATACACACACATACACACACACACACACACACACACACACACACACACACACACATAGGTAGTGTCCTGTACACACTTTCATTAATAAATACATACATCCTCCATGTTTCCAGCATTTCAAAATGAGGCAACTGTGACAGTTTAAACTGACAATGTGTAACCAAGGTGATATAGATTTATGTGCCTGACATAAAGATACAATTCAATGAAACCATGATTTCAAATGTATCTGAGGAGCAACATACAAACATACATACATACATACATACATACATACTACTATATACTAGTGTTACTAATATGAGTCATGAATTTGGATTCCACCAGTAGTAAGTTTTTCATCTTTAACAAACAAGTGAATGCAAAAAAAGACATGTAATGTAGGTCTTGGGTGCTAAGGGTGTGTTCACCTTACATCTCAGTGAGCTGAATCAAATGGTATTCCTTGTCTGGAAAAGAGGGGGAATCATATAAAATCCTGCTGGCCTTGCATCTGACACTTTAGGGCAAGATTGTTGTTTTGAACAGATTTCACCTTCTTTGGTGGACAAAAGATCAGTTGGAAGGTTTTTCTACATCTTACATAAGTGCTACTAGGAGGGAGTAAGCCCTTCAATACAAAAGATGTACAACTTCCACAAACCTCTCTTCATTTACAATGTGAAAAAGCTCTTCAGAGGCTAAAGCCCATAGGTGCTAGTGTCTGTCACTAGCACATTTCAAGGTGTCGGGGAGTGAGTGTACTCCTTGCACAGCACTGTACCTGCTGACTACCATTACTCTCACCCTCTTAAAGGTTTAGGGAGATAGAGTGAGATAGGTCCAGGTCAAAACAACCTGTGTTGTGTAGACAAGCACAGTCCCACACAGGACTCAAACTCACAACCTTGGGCATGGGAGGCGGCCATAGATGTTAGCGTCTGTTGCTAGCATCTCTCTTAATATGTTAATATGTTGAGGAGTGAGGTTTACTCACTGCACAGCACTGTACCCGCTGGTTACTGTACAATTGATCAGTATGTCCAAGCGGTTCTGTAGGTCCAGTTTCCTTTGTAAGGTGTGCAGTAGACTTTTGGTAGCTGAAATATCCAGTCATGTAGGCCTATCCATCACTGATCTTTCATGACGTATCAACAGGAAATGTATTTGTGGTCTTCTCTGTTATGTGACGTCTTAATTCATTATGTGGGGATCACAAATCACAAAAGTATCATGTTGGAATATGCTAGCATATGCTGGCAAACTACGTTCATTTTCAAATTGATCATACTAGTGTCAGTACTTGGACACGGATAAGCAAACCACATGGTTCAAACCTCCTACTGTCCTTTTCAGACATTGTGAAATGATAGAAATCAGTGACGAAACTCCATGGCTGTCCATGTAGCTTCCTAAAATTGAAAAGCTTTCTTATTGAAAAAAATATTTTTTTTATCATTTTCAGTGTACCTGCTATAAAAAGTAAGGCCTATTGTATTTGGGTCAATATGACCTGAAATAGCTTTTGATGAAGAACAGGCTATATGAGCTGCTCTGTCTTACTCAGTATGCTATAATCTAGACAGCCCTTTTCCTCATACTCATAATTACCTGCTAGAATATCCATTTCCAGAAAGCCAATTTAGCATGCTAGCAAAACATTTTATCCTTTGTTTCTTTAGATGTGTTCAGACCTAAGCACTTTAAAATTGGACCTAGCCACTCTAGTGATGGTGACTGCTTGACTTAAAAGCTACTCAGAAAGACCTTTGCATTAGGATTAGCATTAGTGTGTTGGTGATACCACTATTTCTCCTATGTCTATCTTTATTATATTTGCATATGAAGTTCTTACCATTGGATTTCTAATGATGAGAGTATAAGGCCTCTTCATTACTCATTTTTTTTTTTTGACAATTTAGAGATAGCATGAGAAGATCAGTGGATGGTCTAGCTCTTCCTGAGATGAGAACCAATCAGAGGTGGAAAAACAATGAACTAAATGATTACTATGATCTAGCCATTCTAGCCTAGCAACACAACATTTGACACTTTCCCAAGCTCAAATTGGGTGCCATTTGGTACAATGGGTTTTCCTTTTTTCCCCCAAAATACCTATTTGGTTGAATTGTACACAAGTAATTGTAACACTGCCCAATTGTAAAACTGTACTTAAATATTTAGGTGAGTAATAAGATAGATTGAATCCTGGGTCATTATGACCCAAGAGTAATGGGTATTCTTTTTTTCTTAGGACAATAGGAGAGTTAATGTAGAGAAGATCCTTTGAACCAATGATAATGTCTCTTGGATCCTCCACATATATTGCTGCTTTGCACTCATCCAGTGCTGAAATAACACAAATTGGCATACTGTTACTAAAGGCACCAAGGTACACTCCAAATGGACATCTACAGAACCAAGGCTGAGCAGATACTCCAATGGAGAATGGCCAAATATTAAGCCTTAAGGTAAAAACGCTCTGATTGATCTCTTTATGACTGGAATTCAGTGCTGTGTTGCTTTAGATCCAGATGTAATTCCAAACTTCAAAGTCGCTTAAGTTCCTTTTTTTTCTGTGGCATGAGTAACTTGAAAATGCACGTGGTTTCAGCAAGATGTCTCAAAACATGAAAAACCCACAATTAGTCACTCATGACCAAAGCATTCCTTCAATGCCAGTGCGATCCCACTGATGCTGGCCACAAAAGAAAAGTATATATATATATATATATATATATATATATATATATATATGTTCATACAAACATTTATATAACGTTCATATAAATGGATATTTAGGTTTTGTCTTTCTCCTCCATCAAGGTGAATATGAGTCAGAGCGTAATTGCAGCTTCTGTGGCAGTGACTGTATGCAGTAAAGGGCCCATCACTAAGGTCTTCACTAAGGCCTCTCACGAGTTTTCACTCTCCCCAAACACGAGTCCTCTGGCCCAGCCTCAGGGACCTG
>NC_045172.1:4462351-4489851 GCF_900700415.2 Clupea harengus | reverse complement strand
CTTTGGCAACTTAAGCTCCTATTAGAAAATGGAAAAGGACAAAAAAAAATGATTGATCGTTTTATGATATGTGCTGAATAAGATCACTGTAGCTGAACAAAAGCTTTCAACACTATAGTGCACGGTTCCATATAACTGTGCATGTCACGGTATATGTTGATAAACTTGTGGAAATATGGCCATGTGATATTCATTAGGTTTGCCTGAGAGACTTACTTGAAGTGGAAAAATATTCCCAGAGCTATAAACAAGGATATCAGTGACAGCCCATGGCCAATGAGGACCAAGTAGTACTGATTTAGTAATGACTGGAAAAAAAGAACATAGAGGAGCCATTAGCTTCAATAGACAACATATAGAAAAGATCAGTTTATTCCCTGTTTATCAAGCTGGTGCTGTATGACAACACAATGATTAAATCTTAACAGCTGTTATAGCTTAGGTACTAGTCCATGATAAATCATTATAATTGAGTAAATGTGGAAAACAAATAATGTACTAATGTACAAAATAGAACACAAATATGAATCCCAATGCTACGGATTTGAACCACTTCCTAGAGCAATGCATTGTTTTTCAGTCTTTGCACGGGGCGTTTCCCTTCATCCATGGTTATGAGACCATCCATCCATAGTGGTGTTACTGTGTGCGTTTCCAATAGTCAATGGTGGAAATGATGGAGTGATGTAAGTGATCTATTACAAGCATTATCAATCCTGCCCCTGGAGCCCCCCCTGACCTGCATGTCTTCTATATATCCACTCTGCTCCACTTATAAGAAAAAAAACACCCTGTGAAATCTCTTATCTTTTACTGTGATGCTTACTTTCCGCGTGGCGTGGGTGTGGGCATGACAGCGGGTGAAGTTGGTCCAAGTTCTGTTACTTGAGGGATGCTGGAACCACTCCCCCTTATCTGTGCAGATCTTAGTTGCCACCTCTATGTTTGAAGGCGAAACAAACACAAGGCAGACATGGTTAAACTCTCCAACAGGGAAAGTATGCTTCAACCGACTACGGCCATTTATGAGAACTCATTAAAACACACGGCATCTGCACAACCTTGAGGTGGAGTTTGGTTACCTGTTAAGATGAAAACGGACTGACTGACATTTTTAGAGTTTTGAGATGAAGATGGCATTAAGGTAATGTACAGAGTATCATGGTTTATGTATACATCCACAGTGACTAGCAGCTCCACATCTCTTAACTGTTAAATGGTGATTAGTCAGGTTGACTGTATGCTTTAGATGGGTCTTTTTTCAGGACATCCCAAGGCTTCTCTTACCTGTCACAGCACCTTGCATCAACCTGCATCAAGACCCTTGCTACATTTACATGGCAATTACAATGTGCCCATTTAGTAGACACATTTCTTCAAAGCAACTAGCAATATTGTACAGATACATATTTTATCAATATGAGTGCTCCCTGGGCATCAAAACCATGACCCTGGTATTGTTAGCATCTTGTTCTACCAGTTGAGCTACAGTCACCACTATCTATGTATGTGTGTGGGGGTGACTAACCTAGCGGGTCAAAGTCCCCGTAGTAGTCTGGACAGTGTTGCTCCGAGGTCAGCCCTGCCTCCACGCTGTCCCAGCAGAGCCATCCGTCCCACGTGCTCGTACACATGGAGTCCCCTGACTCTGGAGAACATTACAGAGAAAAAAAAAAGCATGAAAATCCAACGCCAGAATAGGGCTGATGCACTCTGAAGCACAGCTGGCCCGGGTCTGACCTGAATCTGGGCTCTGGATGTGAAGGAATAACACTATCCGTCTTGTATTTCTTTCAAAAGATTCAGTTGAAACTTATTCTGTAAGAAATCTGCACTGATGCTGATTAGTTCAGACAAAGGTAAGGTGTCTCTCTATCCCCAGACTGATGATACAAATGAGGACCTTGGGTGTTAAAGTTAGTACCTCCCTGTCGTCTGTGGCTAAAACAAATTACTCTTTCATTTGGAGAAAAAAAAGAAGATACTAATAGATAGAGACACCAGCCAGCATTAGTCCCAGCCCGAACATCATTCATCAAAATTAACTCTGCCTGTGAAGGTATTAGTATCCTGTTGAGTAGTGGAGGAGAGAGGGGTGGAGAGAGGGGTTTAGGTGGGATAGGGAGGAGGATTGAGGGGTGGCTGGGTTAAACATTCAAAATCTAATCATCAACCTTTTTGTAAATGTCGTTGGTCTTGCAATCTGCACAGGGCAAGATGTTAAAATTCTTATGCTATTTATTGGGGACTTAGGGGTTAGATGAAGTTCCCAGGTTTGGGTTAAGACAGACTGCATTCCAACTGCTCCTTGACTTGACTGCTTGATTTGTGTCAATGCCACTGGTAAATATAGGGCTTTAATCACTACACCGACCTCCCCGATGAGAAAGGAAAGACGAGCAAAACAGGTGAGTGAGGGGAGGGGAGCAAGCCTGTGTCGTGTGTCGTGAGACATCTTCAAAAGGCCAGTTTGGGCTCATCTCATTCATACCCACACAACCTTCTCCCCCACAGTGTAGCAGAGAGGGTGTATGAGAATGTGTAAATCATGACAAAATCCATGTACACAGAAGGCTCAACAGTGATGTGTATATATTTAGGATGCACTAAAGAAAAATGTTTTTAAATCTAGACTAGGGTGTTTGCTTCTCAAATGGAGACAGGAAGATTATTCGACAGGAGGGGGGCTAAATGGCAGAAGACTCCTATTGTGCTTTTTGATACTCTAGGAATTACAAGATGATCTGCACTCTGGGAACAAAGGGGTCTAGGTGGGGACAATAGGGCAGTAGGGGACAATTCATTCATTGAGGTAGTTTGGAACAAGGCCATTGAGAGCTTTGTGTGTTAGAAGGAGTACTTTGAAATCAATTCTATTTTTGACAGGGAGCCAGTGCAGAGAGGCAAGTAGAGGTGAGAGAGTGCGAGCAGCAGCATTCTGTATTAGTTGGAGGCTCTTTACTGAGTTTTTCCTACATCTGGAAAGGAGAGCATAGCAGTAGTCTAATCATAAAGTTATAAAGTAATAAATGCATGGATTACAGATTCCTACCTCTCCTGTTGAGAAGCGTGTCCTTGGTGATTTTCTGAAAGCACTTGAACTGAGCAGTGACAATCTGATTTCTTTCTGTGCCTATGTCTGTCTTATTCTCCTCTTCGTTGGCCACAACAAACACCTGTAGTCAGGAACCAAGCTTTGTCAGTCATTAGTATTATTACTTACCTAATCATCAGTACGGCAACAACTACTTCTGTTTCCATAGATAGCAAATGCCATACTATTTACACAGCCATGCAATGCAGTCATAAACATATATAAACTCCTAGTCTAAGGAAATAAAGTGTTACATAACAAACTGAAGTCTACAGGAAGGTTCTGTGACCCAGACTGGAGAAAAAGACAAATAAACAATCCTTGAACATAGCCATCACCACTGTTTTAGCTAAATAAAAAAGGCTCTGCACAGATTGTACTAACATGACATCGCAGACACTGCCAAAGACATTTAATTAAAATAAATGTGCACATAATTGTACCTTGGGGGCCATAGACAGTAAAGGAAGTAGGACCATCCAACAGCAATCCATCTTGGTTTGGCTGTTATGCAAGCGCTGGGCTAAAACACAGTCAGACCTGAGAAGCAAGAGGAAACCTGAAGAATGAAGCTAAATGTTTCAGACGTTTACACCACTGTCTTCATAAATCAACACTCCCTCATCCCTAAAGTAAGAAATGGTCGATAACTATCTGCATAATACACACAATATATTGACATTGACTCAGTTGAGTGCCTTAAGTTCAATTATGTAGAATCAAGTAAGGTGCAATAACATAGCCAGTATTGTACAGGGACAGCTAAATTATGACATGATAGAGCTACTCAACAGAGTTGGAAGAAACAACTTGTAGAAGGCTTTTACATTTTATTTTTTGGGGTGTACTTCGGGACCTGTGTGAGAGATGGTGAGAAGAACTGCTACCCGGGGAGTACCACCCCATAGACAAAATAAGAAGGAAAAGAGTGTTTCTCTTTAGCAGACAGGAAACACCCAGTCAATTTTGTAACGCATTACTTCGACCCTGCTTTATAAGACTAACATAACCATGTCACGGCATTGTCATAAATAGTTATACCAATCAGTGTCCAGTGATGTAACAGTCATGACTGCATGATACTATGACAGCTTAATGACATGTGACATTAAGCTGTTATGGCATATAAAATTTCAAATCTGCCATGACATTACCGTTAATGGCACTGACATTGACATCGTCAAATCATTGGACATCAGCTGTAATGATGTGCATGACATCTGCTATAACATGTTTATAACATGTTTATGCCAGGGTTCAAGAGTGAAGTGATAAATTCCTCCCACCGAGTGTGCTTTCATCTCATTTGCAGGTCACTGGACTCAATGGCCTTTTTTTTCTACACATCTTCTGCTCAAGCTGTGCTGAATACCCGCACACATTCCTCCACGCAAGACTGTTGTTTTAATAAGCAAGCACTCGCCCCGAGCCTCCCCATTGCCCAGGTTATGTGATCGCTTCAGTGTTTGTTGATCGCACTGGACCAGAGCGAGGAAACTCTTCATGTCCTGATACAAACAGTTGGGGACATATGACCCTGTGGCCTGGTGTTCCCACCAGCAACGTGGTAAGCAACAGAGCACCGCGGGCCAGCGGCCGTGGAGGGCGGCCAACAACGCATGTCATGATAACCCAATCTGTCAGGGGACGGACAGACGCGGAGACTGCAAGAGAGCCCGGACAAGTCGGCACAACACCAGAACTGAGAGGCAAGAGGTCTGTTTGTTTAGTTTTTACTCCAATCACTCCGATCTGAGAGGGCTTCAGATGTTCTGAGACTTCCTCACAGGGGGAGTCACCAGGAACCAGCCAGGTTTGCGAAAGGGCCTCGGATGTTTGAAGGGTTTGATTTGTTTGGCTGATTTGGTGATATTTTATTCTTTCTGATTTGGGTTTGTTGGTTTAGTCAACCCCCCCCAAAAAAAAATTCTTATTATGGGTATTGTGGTGAGGAGGTGGGTGGGTGGGTTTGGGTGGGGGGGGGGATGTCTTAGAGTATGAGGTTACAAAAATGTCCACAAGGCACAAACACAAACACATCACTCCATGTTCCTTACTTTCCCTTTTCCCGAGGTCTCCTGTCGCAACAGCTGTTTCTGATTCCATCGCCACGGCAACCTGACACACACCTTCACGCACTTTGTGACATCACTCCAGCTTATTACCCACGGACGGTGCTTACTGTCACTATGTGCAGGCGCCGACGGATGAAGTCTGACAAGTGAAGAGGGCGGGGTTCTGCAGTGTGCTCGTGACAGAAATAAATAAGAAATCCGCTGGTCGTTACCCAGCGCCCATGGCTCTAGTAATTAGACATTTGGAGCTGTCAGTGTGGTGAACTTGACTGCGTTGAGGAGCTGAGCGGGAAACGGGCCCTAGTCGCTGCCTGCTGATGATTTAACATGCTTTCTCCTGCCCAAGAACTGTTATTTTCAATGCCCACATAATGATGAGCATGCTACAAAGCACATGACGCAGGGCCCATCCAAAAACACAAAGTACTCAATTACTATGATTTGCTCCATAGCTTTTTAGAGCTAAGATCCACCAGATGGACTACAACCCAATTTACATAGTTCTAACTACAGCCCCATTGCTTGAGGTGAAATCATTAGCGTGAGTTTCACACTGCTCAGGTGTTCCTCTAGGGCTCAATCTCCTTCTGAACCACAAAGGCTCCTTCAAGAATATGTCTGTCATCACACTGCAAGAGCCAGATCATATTTCGATGTAAATCTTAACAGACCATCTTAATATTGATATCTTAAAATCTGTGTGTATTGGTATGACACCAATAGGCCAGTGCCCCCTTAGGATAAACCCATCCCATGCCAACACCAACCTTATTCAAACCTACCAGTCAATCTTAACACTAATATCTTAAGTTGAAGAACATTTATTAATAGGTTAAAAACTTATATTAACTGTAATCTAACTCAAAAAAGAAATAGTTTTAAAAGTAATTCAGTTGTTTTTGAGTGCCAATATTTTTGAGCAGTTGAAATAGATTCCTATGATCCTTTACAAAGATGCTTTTCATATCAAAGAAGCAGAGCCTTTCCAGTATAATCACCTTGTAGTTGTGAGATGGCAGCATTGCCAAATACAAACAAATATGAGATCTTGCTCAGTGTATTACTGTTTATCAACATGTCTATTCTCACGGACGTGAGTGCATTTTTTAAACTGAAAAAGAAACGCTGTGCTGATTTAACACAGTTTGTTCAAATGGCATCACTGCTCACATTACAATAAAGTTATTTTAAAGCAGAATGTACTTTTTTTCCGCATATACATAAAAGAGCCATTAAAGCCTTTATATTTAAGAGTAGAGTTAGGTTGATAAGCTCCTGGTTCCAGTCCCAGCACCATGGGCAGGCATATGGAAGAGATATACAGTATATTCAAAATGACCAATCTAGCAGCAGTAAGCTAAACCATGCATTTCTGTGGTCCTTTTCGTCTCCAAAATACTGGAAAACTTTGTTATAACGCTATAACATTGTTATTTCTTTGGGGATGATGCTCCCGGAACCCCCTAACTGTTTTCAAATTAGAATATATGAGTTTCAAGCGTGAGCATGTTACGAAGCAGACATTATCTGCAAATGTGGAGTTTGGTTGCTATACCCTACATATCCAAATGCCCACCTCAAGACAACATCCTTGTAACACCGTCACCACTGTCGATTCTTATTTTGAAATAGCGTGATCATATAAGGTAACACCAGGTGGCAGACCTTCAGGGCCTGGCTACGAAGACAAACAGTTTTCAAAGTGCTGAAAAAAATAAGACATTCATAAATAATATTTAAGTGTAGGCGATAGTGTAGTCTACCTACACCTATGCCTAATGTCCAAGCAAAGACATCACAGTATCTGACCGACAATGCTGCTTCCTTGTTCCAATGTTTTTATTCTCTGTAAGTATGGTAAATCAAGTTGTGTGCATGTATGGCAGAACAGCTTTTTACCCTGATAAGGTCTTTAGGTCATTTTAAGAGCATGGTCAGGGTAACAGTTATGGAGGGGTGAATTGGCAAAAATTAAGGGAGCTATTTGACTGCTTGCATGAGTTCCTGTGCGCTCAATGTGACACTGATTAACTAGTCTAGAAGCATTGATTAGCCACCTAAAGAGGTCAAACGGTTGTGTTTCTGTCTTCCCTGCAGATATCAGTTGTTCAATACACTGTTCTCTGCTACTTTGTACACATAGAAGGTAGTTTTACTGAGCAAAGGTAAGCTGTAAGAAATGCTAGATATGTTTGTCTTTATTGCCTACCTAAACAATAAATACTTGACCTGCTTGTACCTAAAACAAATAATTATTCATGTTTAAAATGATTGAGTTAGTAAATTAAATGATTTCAAGTAATCAGTTTCCTCAAATACTTGTCTGGGTTTAGATTGTTGTGCAAGAAAACAATTCTATAAGGGCCCTATACTTCCTACTCTTCTGCCCTATACTAGAGTTTGAGTATACACACATGTATATTTCTTTTGGGTGCCGCCCGTGAAAATATTTTCTGCGGGGAAACACACGCGTGCGACTCCAAGTTGGGCCTAAGTGTCTGTGACATCTGTGTGGCCTTGCTGTCGCTTCCCTTTTAAATCAAGAGCTTTTGGCATGGCCAGCGGCGGAGGACGAGCCACTATGTGATTCCTTTGTTTCAGGCCTTGAAACATTTCCTGTCTCTCTCCTCGCAAACCACATGACTGCAGCCATATGCAAGCAGTTTCCACTGGGTATTGTCTCCTACAGCTGAAACTGAACAGGCTTCCAAGAAGTCGAGACGACAGACAATGAGCAAACAGAGGATGTTACCCAAAAATGTTTTTTTGTCTAGGCCCTTTAAAGAGCATATTTGCATATCAGGAATGCCAGAAATATCCACACCAAAGAATGGAATTCTGGGCAGACCTGGTCTAGTCGTCACTCGAGTAGATCCGCTGTCCTAATAAGTCCCTGTGGGGGATGTGGTTTTGGTGCACTTTCAATGAGTGTAACTCATACACAGAAGGACCTGACATCAGGGCACACATCCAAACTGCATAATTTTTTGGAGCATCTCAGTTAAGTGAGAGCTTCCCGAGGGTCTGTTTGGCGGTTTAGATTGTGGTGTGGAAATCTAGGCTATAGACAAGGAGAATCCCTCACCAGAAGCGGTAAGAGGTTTTCAAAATGTGATTATGTCAGAAAATGCCTTCCAACAACTTTCCACAATGCTCTGTGCTCATCCACTGAGATGAAACAATGTTCTCCTAGACCATGACAATACTCCAACACAAATATATACTGGCAGTAAGCAGGTTAAGAAGATGTTATTACCACATATACTGTCTCTCAACCTGTGACCTTAAAAAGTGCATTTCAGGAACTTCTCCATCAATCACCATTCCCCGGCTAAGTGCTGTCACTGACAAGTGTCACGAGTGTAAAGATTAGCAACCTTGTGAAGAACGCAATGTCCATAATAATACCTGAAGGCTAAAATAACCTATGCCTCCTATCAGACCTGCATAGGAGTCTAATGATGGCTTTAATAATAAAATCACCTTTAAAACGAAGCACAGACAGATCTTTAGTTAAATGAAGAGGGAATAATTCTCACAGCAGGCAGGCAGAATACCTGTGTAAGCACAAACCCTAAAGCTTTATAAATCATATCCTTAAGGCTCTCTTGGCAGCCCAGCAAAAGATCCTTCTGACACACAGATAGTCCACTCACTGTTGGGGGGGATTTGCAATTACTACCTGAATTTCCAGCCAGCTCTCTTCATAATCTTAATGCATCTTCTAATATGGCCTATCCATGCATTAGGCCATGGCCACAGATTTCATTGACTCAATTGCGGAGGCTATTTTGGGCGCACATTAAAACTAATTGGCATTTGTACAGGATGGGATTAATGGCGTAAACGTGAGCGTATGCTCATGCTAGACAACAACACCAGGGTTAACTGCTATCAGCACCAAGGTCGTGGGATCAACACCCAGAAAGCACATTTACTGATGGGAATAGATGTGTACTATACAGTAAATCCCTTTGAATAAAAGCCTTAGGGGTATTACTACATGACTGTAAAGCTCCTTGAGACTATGTCAATGCCAATGGTGCTATATACATGAATACAACTGGATTGAATGGAATGGAATGAAGACGAGGGAGACGAGAGAGGAGGAGACACCACTGACGTGTCAGGATGGGGCCAGTCATGTGGCCCCAAGAGCATAAGAGTGGCCCCTTAGGTCCCCAACATCCACGTATGCCAGAACGTAACATACAAAACTCAGAGAGGGAGGGAAGATTTAATCCACAGATGGGAGGCCACCTCTGGAATGCAGCTCTTATGTAAACACGCTCAATGGCTTTCCGATATGCAAATGAACAGGAGGAGCATTAAAGGCATAGTCCTTGATTATAATCCACTTGACTTTTCGTCAAATTTAGTGAAATTCTCCTCAAATTCGTCTAGCTGTCCGTCCTTCCGGCTGTGTTTACTCCATACAAATGTTGGTGTTCGTGCACAGTCCTGGCCCTGTAAATGAGAACAACTATGTGGGACCGAGCCACACTCTATTCCAGCCAATCAAAGCATTTCATTTGATTGACCCTTCAGGCTTAAACATCAACAACCTTTCACCAGAATCGAGGACTCTGCCTTTAGTTCTATGGTACATGACCTCCATTCCCTTCTATGGCATGGGACATCAAACCCGCCTGTGGAGCAGATTAAGACCTCCGTGTGAGAGGGTCGGATGTTCTCATTGAGACACAGGCATAGAAGCAGGGCAAGAGCAGTGTCTGCTGGGGGGAGTGCTGGGAAAAAGTACTCTGCCCTACGTGGAACAACAGAGGGGCGAAACCTGATAACTCCTTGGCCTTCCTGTGGAGTCTTAGACAAGAGGATAGAGATGGAGCAATGTCACATACACAAACACAGTTACACATACGCACATACATACACTCCAACACACATTCTCTTTCTCTCTCTCTCTCTCTCTCTCTCACACACACACACACTCACACACACACACACACACACACACACACACACACACACACACTCACACACACACACACACACACACACACACACACACACACACACACACACACACACACACACACACACACACACACACACACACACACACACTTTCTCTCTCCTGCCCTCACTGGAGCCATGCATAGCCCAGTAAATCAGGAAGCTGGTGTCAGCCCCTGAAAGTTTGTTTAACTCATGTCCACTTAGGAAACACCCAGGGATGTCAGACCATTCTGTGTCTCTTTTTTCCACTCCCACTGTTGGGCACACTTTCTCTGACACACAGATTTGTCTTAAAGGTGAGGAGCACCTAAAGACTGTCAGCACACTAATCAACCATATTCAACCAGCACTCAACATGCTTCATCAGTCTTTGATCTGTGGTTCTTCTTCAAATGTGAGAATTTCTTATGCATGTGTGAGAATAATGTATTGACAGTAGTTGAATCTTCAAACCACTCCAACAACATAATGCCCAGTGCAATTAACAACCAACCTTTCATTCAGTACATTAACTATATTATACAACTGTACAACAGGATACCACCACAAGGACTATTGTTTTTATTCAGCCACGTTAGCCCAGTTTTTCTTAAGGAACTGTGTTGTAGTTTACTTAAGTGCATGAGGACACCGCTCAAGAAAATCCCATCCCAGCAGTGAGGGCTGGTTCAGATTTAAAATGACTGCATCAGATCTGTTTGTGAACCTCCAACGCGAAGCTGCGCCAGGCGGGAGACCTGCTATCAAACACATGAAGCCAAGCGTGGAGCCCTGACAGAGATCCAGCGGGGACGGCGCGAAGCGGGTCAAGCGAGTCTGAGAAAAGACAGTGGCGGGGACGTGGAGCTGTTTCCCCCGGTCTCAAACAGAGTCAGCCGGACCGTTTTTTTATGCTAAGCATTAAGCGGAGTCATGCCAATCCCTTTCACTATGGGGAACCATAAAGGTTGTTTATGGTTTTGTGGAAACATTGCATAATTGGTCTGCTCCAGCGCTGCCGAGCTTTCAACAGTGGTGATTCCAGCGTCCATTAAGAGGTGTCACGCAATAGGGAACAAATGACATTAACACTTCTCAAAAAAAAAATCAAAGTTAATTTTTCTCTTTCTCACACTTTCCCTCCACGCAGGGCGTTAGAGTGCTTTGCGTTACATTTTTAATGGCCATCACTTCTGGAAGCCGTGTTTTTTGCATCAAGGACAATAATTATTTCTCAAAAACTTGGCTGTACCCTTAACAAACTTTCCTTTAAACAAACACGAACCTCTAAGCAAAACCAAGAAATCAACAGCGAATTTCATATGTTTAGAGGCAGAGACACAGATGTCTTGGTAAGCATGGTCATGGTCACGGTCAGCTGAGGAACAGCAGGGTGCTCCTACCTAGATCATTCGCCAGCTTCAGATTTAACATTGAATTTTAAAACTATACAGAGAAACACACAGGTAGCGTACATAGATGTACAGGTTAAAATAGTCTTAATTACGTTGACTATTCATTGTATAAAAGAAGCAAAGAGTAGCCTAGTTAAAGTGTAGCTAAACTCCGATGGGAAAGACAAATTGTGATGACTGTCAGTACAGTAATATGATCAAATGTAAAAAATCAGCTTCCAAACAAGCATATAACTATTTTAGTAGATCAACCTACCTGTCCTATAGTGGAACTTTCCTGAAACTAGGTTATCATTTCTTAGTGGAAAGCTCCATTCAAAAGCAATAATACTTTGATATTATCCCAAATGTGTGGGGATTTTGTTCTGGAACTGAAAGTACAAATGCTGGCGATCTCTAAGCTCATAGCTGAAAGTGTCTCACATCCTATTCGTTATATTTTGGGATCTACCCAATATTTTGACCAGCAGAATACTAAGTCGATAACTCGCACATGTTTTCTGAATGGCAGCGACAGAATACACCATTAAACATTTTAAGAAGTTACATTTGAGGATAAAACAATATTGCTTCCTCACCTTGATTCCAATACGACGTCTGTAAGTGGGCAATCCACTACTGTCTATGGCAGGCGTGCTGGTCTGGAGCCGATGTAGCTTGTAAGAGATCCACCACAGTGGCTTCCTGTTACATCACTAAAATCAACGCTCTCTCTCTCTCTCTCTCTCTCTCTCTCTCTCTCTCTGTGTTCCTCCTTGAACACAACTTTCTCACCTGTTTCCGAGAGCATCATTAATTAAAACGCATCAGACTTTACAAGGAAGTAGGTATCCAAGGTCTCTTGACATCATTTTATATTATTTTTCTTACAATATACAGTGGCACAAGTGGGATAATTTTTCCAACTACATAAACAAATTACACACTTACACAACTGCAGGACAACTTGCCGGAGCTAATGTCTAATGGAAGCCTCTTCAAAGCGATCGCGACTTTTTTTCTCTCAGGAGGCTGTATCCTGAGAGAAAACTCTTTATAGAACTTTATTAAGAATAGCGACTTTAAAGTGGTTGTGATGCTCTGTCTTTCACACACACACACACACAAACACACGGCATTGGTATTTATGGCTGTAGCGCACTCTTGTGTTCACTGACCAAACTAAAGTGAAAACACTATGGCGGGCATCTTCAGGCGTCAACTTGACTACTTTATCTTGACTTCACCTTCACTCTGAGCTTGTTATTCATCTAGAAAACTGTGATACTTCTAAAAGCAAACAATTCCCGCTCGAAATTCACTCCTAATACCTTGAACTGTAAAAAGCCCATTTCATGATTGCAGCTGAAATTGCTTTTGGTTCGTGTGCGTGTTGTCATTGGATTGGAAGTCACTTCAATTGTCTGAACTGAAGCCAAAGGAAGTGTAATTTAGAATAAGGTTTATTTCCAATGGCATTGATCAGGATCACAGCTGACAATGTTTGTGCGTGGAAAACTTTATCTAATGACGTACAGAACACAAGGAGGAGAGTACTTTGGACCACAAAAACAACTAGGAGGGAAATCTAATCGCTGCAAAACACTGACAGTAATTGTGGCCAAATAAGCTAATGAACAGGGGAACTAACACACAGGCATTTCTACGTGACACATAACCTAAAATGATAACAGTAATGCAGGCTAAAATTCATAAAAAAGGGAGACACAGTAACATTCTGAAACAAGACGCAGAAATATGGGAACTACACTACATCACACACACACACACGGAAGTTGCCCCACCCCCTGCACGCTACAGTGCTTAAATAAATCCCTAACTGATGGATTTTGCTGCTTGGTGCTCGCTTGACCTAAATTATGTTTTTTCATTTCATTAAAGGTACTGCATTTAGAAATTCAAATTACCTCAATGCTTCAGTCGTTGAAAAATAAAAGAAGACCAGGACTAAATCTACATGCCAAAATCCACGTAGGACTACTTTCATGGTCTGGCAAAAACAATTTTCAAAAGTGACTTTCTTAAAGAAGTAGCCATTTCAACGTGGGCGACAGGCATAGCTTTGAGCGTGCAGGGCATACAAAATACCAGTGCCAAGCTAAACATGGCTCACTGGGGAGTCTATGATCGTGACAGGAACTTGAAGAAGTGATTCCATTTGCAACAGGGTTGTGAAATATTGGAGTTCCAAATTAGAAGAATTCCGTTCCGTGATTTTCCGACGTAAATCCCTACTCATTCTTCTTGGTATTTGATGGGAACTGGCATAACGTAGGCCTGTATCCTTAAAAGAGACGGATGTAGTCTACAGTGAGGGCCAATAGAAAATAGAATCTGGCACTGAAGGTTATTATAATTCAAAAGTTTGGGTGGATTTAAAACGCACCCTCCCACGGTGAAGAAATCATGAGGGAAAAAATCAATATATCACGAGGAACCTGAATCTCTCTTCAGAGAAATTAGATTTGCTGTTTACCTACACACATCAAAACGTTACCCAATTAGTATTCATCACAGAAGTTTGCTTTCGAAAACAAAAATGGTTCAAAATTGTTTACCCTAAGCCCACTTTATTATTGATGAAGCTAAAGGTGTTTGCATGCTTGTCACTACGAAGTGGTGAAAATCAAGCCACATCAACATATTAAATAACAAAAGAATAAAATGAACAAAACTGGCGTCACATGCTAATTATTGTTTCGTAACATGCTCTACATGACATTTATTGCTGCAGTCACCCATTCAGTGTTAATTAGACGGATAATGAATTAGAATTTGATGCCCTAAACGCCCTGGTACTCAAAACATCTAACTCTGCTCTAAGGGGAGAGCGAAAAATCTGGGACGGGTCGGGTCAATTACAGGTTTAATGTTTTCATTGTCAAATATTAAATCTTACTGCAGACCACACTGATGATGTAATTCTAAAATAAGACTCAAAAGATGGTGATTACCACCAGAGTGTGCATCTTAAGTCTTTGTTTTAAGATGTTTATATACATCTATTTGTTCACATTTGCAATGCAAATGCAATGTACATAGGCTATTGTGAAACGTCATCTTGTTATCATGACTTGATTGTTTCATCTGAAATAGCAACTCATGGCACGGTGGAAAGACGAAGGAGTGAGGCCATATACAGTGCCCTCCACAATTATTGGCACCCCTAGTGAATATGAGCAAAACAGGCTATAAAAAAAATATGTCTTTGCTGTTTATCCTCTTGGTCTTTCACTCAAAATATTCACAAAAATCTTACCTTTTCATTGAAGTAAAACTATTGAAAGAAAAAAAAAAACTGTTGACATTAAATAAATATATTTCCCCAAAACATGTGTGCCACAATTATTGGCACCCCTTAATTTAATGTTTTATGCAGCCTCCCTTTGCCAAGATAACAGCTCTGAGTCTTCTCCTATAATGCGTGATGAGGTTGGTGAACACATGGCATGGGATCTGAGACCATTCCTTCATGAAGTATCTCTCCAGATCCTTCAGATTCTGAGGTCAACGTTTGTAGACTCGGCTTCAGCTCATCCCACAGATTTTCTATGGGGTTTAGGTCGGGGGACTGTGATGGCCATGGCAAAACCTTTATTCTGCGGTCGGTGAACCATTTTCGTGTTGATTTTGAGGTGTGCTTCGGATCATTGACCTGCTGGAAGGTCCAACCACAGCCCATTTTAAGCTTACTGGAGGGGGCTGTTAGGTTTTCATTTAATATCTGCTGGTATTTGATGGAGTCCATGATACCATGTATCCTAATAAGATGTCCAGGGCCTTTGGAAGAAAAACAGCCCCACAACATCAAAGATCCGCCACCATACTTCACATTGGGTATGGGGGTCTTTTCTGTATGGCTATCTTTCTGTCTACGCTAAACCCACCTCTGATGTTTGTTGCCAAAAAGCTTTATTTTGGTCTCATCTGACCATATAACTCGGCCCCATTGAAAGTCTGACTTACATTTGGCAAACTGTAGGCGCTTTAGTTTGTAGTTGATTGACAGCAGATGCTTTTTTCTGGCAACCCTCCAAAACAACTTGTGGTGATGTAGGTGGTGTCTGATGGTAGTTTTGGAGACTTTCTGACCCCAAGACTCAACTCACCTCTACAATTCTCCAGCTGTGATCCTTGGAGATTCTATTTCCAGTCGTACCATCCTCCTCACGGTGCGTGGGGTCAATGTACACACACGTCCTCTTCCAGGCTGATTCTTAACATCTCCTGTCGCTTTAAACTTCTTAATTATTTCCAATATAGTGGAAATGGGTATTTTCAACTCTTTAGAGATTTTCTTGTGTCCATTTCTTGATTTGTGCAGCTCCACAACTTTCAGTCGCACAGCTTCACTGTGTTCTTGGGTCTTTCCCATAGCGATGAATGACTAATGGAATTTGGCCTGTGTCACGACATATTTGTACGCCAGTGGAACAGGAAGTCATGGTTGACCTGACCTTATCAAACAGGTGAACTTAAAAATGTAAAACATGACTGGGAATATACTTCAGTTAGATTTTAATTATAAGATTTTTCTAGGGGTGCCAATAATTGTGGCACAAGGTCAACAAGGTAAGATTTTTGTGAATATTTTGAGTGAAAGACCAAGAGGATAAACAGCAAAGACATATTTTTTTATAGCCTGTTTTGCTCATATTCACTAGGGGTGCCAATAATTGTGGAGGGCACTGTACCAGGCTTTTTCTGTGGCTTTAGACTATATTTAGTTTGACAGTATTTATTTGTCAGAAAGGATATATCGATAGGCGTCTTCCCTCACCCTAAATATAGCAAGACTATCCCGATCATAGTGATTTTTGGCAATCCTTAAAAGTGCCAGTTCACTCATTCTTTGTCCCTCTACTTTGATCCCCCCTTCTCTATCACGTTGCAGCCCCGAGACACACGGACAGACCCACTGGATTTATTATTGTTACTGTTCATTTAAGACAATTTATGGAGCACCATCAATCAAGATGAGCAGGTAGGCTCTGTAACCCCTGCTGCTGTCAGCTTTCCCCTGAAAGAGAGAGGTTATGTTAATCAGGTGTCATAAGGAGAGATGGGCACTCTCTCTCTCTCTCTCTCCTTCTCACAGACACACACACACACACACACACACACACACACACGCACACACACACTCACTTGATAGAAAAAGACACAGGCAAGAGGGAGAGAGAATTGTAGACTTTATATTAGGCTATGCTTCTGAGACTGCAGTGCGTTTGACCTCATTGATAACACGTTCATGTTACAGGCATAATTAAACATGAATAGGATCCCTGTGACACATCATCCAGTATTCCTTCTGTGCAGACATATAAACTCATTTGTCCTGAGGACTGGATTCAATAGTAAGTGAGCTTCATATTTTCACACTAGATGGAGACAAACATACCCAAACCTAGCATCTAGCATCTAGCATTTATCAGAACATTTTTAGATCTGTACACCCCCAGCTGAATGATCTGCATTACCTGAACAAAAACTTTCATTCAGCATAATGTATCATTCACCAACACGGTCAACTCCGCACAGGAATCAGCATCTATACTGTTCCCATAAGCATAGATGATCAGGCTGCAGGTGATCGCTGAGGATTAACAGTCGACCAATGCAGTCACTTGTCAGCACACTCCAACTTTAGTTTAAAACAAGAAAGCCCACTAAATCCCACACACCAAAAAGACTGGAAAGCCTGTCCAAGATCTCATGAAAGCTTGGATCAGTCTAGTGATTATTGTTCCTAATTAAAATGAAATGATACACTGACAAGAGCAGAGGCCAAAACATGGCACGAAGGACAAACATATTAACATAGTCGACCAATGCAGTCATGTCCGCTGGCGGGGAAAGCAGCTTTGCCCACAGCTCCTTTATGAGTTGGGAAAATAGACTTCCTGGCTACTAAAGTTAAGTCTGGACCAGCACTGCTCTCTGACCACAACCACATCCAATCATGTCGTTTTTAATTCTTGCCAGGTTTTTGATTGCAGTTCTTTCGCTAAAACCAAGTCAATTCAAATGTATCAAAACCAACAAAACATTGTTGACAACATTTACTAGCATTCAAACTCAGAAGAAAAGAGAGGTGTTAAATACAAATGTTTACAGTCAAAGAATAAAATGTAGAAAACAAAAGAAGAAAAAAGAACAATCTTAAGGAACATTGCAGAGTCCTAATCCACTGTGTTGAGTGCTGCTCAGGAAATGAAATATCCCATTCCTGTTCAAACGAGAATGACAATGTTTTTAAAGAGCTATCAAAATTACAATAAAGCAACGCTGGTAATGACGTGGACATTATGGGTGCAGGTTATAGAATATCAATGTATTCAACTCTGCATGGACCGCAAAGACTAAAGACAAAGATCACCGTAACAGTGTTCAGCGGTACTGCAGGCTGTGATGGAGTCAGACGGTATGCTCTCCCTATGAAGGCACGAAGATACCCTGGGAACATGGCATGTATGGCCGAATGCATTTTTTAAGGCAACGGCACCATTGGTAGAGGGGTAGGGGTGGCAGATGGCTGGTCAGTGTGAATGACACCTGGTGCCCGCAGGTGAGGCACTTACCCCCTCTCTACCCCCACCAGTTCCTCCTCCTAACAACCCCCCCCCCCACACACACACACATACACTGTCCTCATTTCACCCCAAATACCAAGAGCACCCCCGCATACACACAAACACACACACACACACATAAACATACTTCAACACACATACACACACACACACGCATGCACAACACACCAATACAAATTCTCCATTAAGAAGAAGGTCAAAGACAAAACACTTGTTAGGGTGTGAAAGCATACTGCTGTGTTTAAACAGTATCTGACAGCTTCTCATGCGATTTCTTTAGATGGTGCTTGCGGGCCGTTTTCTAGTTTTCTTAAGCAGTGCTCGGCGCCCTGGTGTGTGCTGTGATCTTTTCACAGTGTGCAAAAAGGCAAGAACTGTTAATTATGTAGCGTATTTCACATTCAGGGGCAGTTCAAGCTGCTTTGCAATTAATATGAACTGCATGAACTGCATACTAGCGTCCATATCACCATACGGATAGGCTGCGTGCAGACACTTGTCATCGCACTCAAACTTTAATTTACAACAAGAAAGCCCACTAAATCCCACACACCAAAAAGACTGGAAAGCTTGTCCAAGACCTCATGAAAGCTAGGATCAGTGTAGAGTGGAAGATTTTTTCCCCCTGATTTTAAATGAAATAATACACAGACAGTAGTGCAGAGGCCAAAACATGGCGCAAAAGACAAACATCTTTATCAGTTCCATTAAGAATGGTGTGTGGTAGGAAGCCTATAAACATCGATCACAACGTATCTTGATCGTCCCCTGAAGGGGCAGTGGCATAGAAAGTCACAGCTGTAGCCGATCAAAGACGGATCAATCGCAGGAATCCTCTCCTCCTCTCCTCTCCAATCTGAACAACACATTACAAGACTCACAGGCACAGCGGACATTTAGCTTGATTTCACTCTGGATTCATTTGGAGACATTGGTTTAGATTCCAACTGGGCTATGGGGATGTGTCTAATGACTGTCAATCAAGTTCATGAAGAAAGTTATTTGCTTAAGACAATTACACTGGAAATATCAGACAAAGTAGGGACAACAAGTGAATTGAGCATGCGGAACTCGGAGGGAGGAGAGCCATGACATCTTGACCCTGAAGTGAAATGTTGCATAAAACTGTGACATATATCCTATAATACAGTCTACATTTCTCTCCAGGGTTACCTGGATCTTGGCATACAATTGCATTCTCTTTTGTTGACTTGGAGATGCGCTGAGAAATACTGTGTAACCTTATTCTCTTTATGAAAAATATAAATACATTCAAGAGCTCCATAGATTGTGTAACTCTGAAGAGGCTTGTCCGTGAGCATCTGTCCCAGATCTTTTCAGAATTCTTTCCAGCTCTCATCAAAAGCCTTTCATAAATCTGGTGAGGGCTTGACGATCAAAAACTTGACCTTCTGGTTGTGCTAAAATGGCCAATCTGCTTACGTGTTAAATTGGAGTTGAAGACGGAGAGGAAATGGATTGAATGAAGGGAGAACTTCACGTACTCTACAGGCAGAGATGCCCAGGTCCCTGTTCGCTGCTAGATAAAGAGTCCGTTCCTTATTGATCTTCAAAACATTTTTCCCTCCTACAGAGTGTGGCATCCTGCTCGACCTGTCAATCAAACAGACCACAAAGGAGAAAACTTTCTAAGAACAAGCTGTCTCTCTCACACACACAAACAGGCAGGCACAAGTGAACACACACACACACACACACACACACAGACAAACACACACACACACACACCACACAAACACACACACACACACAGACAAACACATACACACACACCACAAACACACACACACACACACACACACACACACACACACACCACACAAACACACACACACACACACACACACCACACAAACACACACACACACACACACACACACACACACACACACACACACACACACACACACACACACACACACACACACACACACACACACACACACACACACCACACAAACACACAAAGTCAGGGAGCCAGTGGCGTAGCTTCATTGTCATTGGCCCCGGTGCAAATGTTTTTTGTTTTTTCTTGCCATCAACACTAATCTAACAGCCTGCCCTGGACTCAGACCACCACAGCCTAATTTCTCCAACTATCTAACATCGCAAATAGCTTGAGCCAGCCTGCACTAGCAAAAATACAGTTTTTCTCGATTGCTTTGGCACATTTTTCCAATCACTGTTTACTTTTTCAAAACAGCTCACACACAGCCCATAACAGAAGATGAAATAACCAAAACACTATTTGATGTTTGCAGAATGACACCACCTTCTCAAAACTTATCACACACCCATCAAAACCAAACATTTCCATCAAAACCTACAATTTGTGCTCAATTGAAAATGTACGTTTTCTCATTTATTTAACAATGGATAACAAAATTCAAACTACAGCTATCAATATCAACCTCTGAATCCATCACTTCAACTTTTGTGCAACACCCTCACAGCATTGACTATTTTACCACTGACAACATACTACAATTTGGGTTTTGTACTGAGCACTCTTGACAATATACTGTCAGAAAGTATTGGAAATCTGATAATTTGTATACATAAAATATTGTAGTTCTGTTTTTGTATTGCTAAATACTGTAAAAGATATTCTAAACAAGGACCTGTCAACACCATTGATTTTACATTTGTTCTACTGTGTACAGAATGGCAAAGATTCTGACACAAAAATATTTATTGCAGTCATTTTTCCACATTAGATTGGATACTGTAAGAAGTCAAAATGACAGGTTTCAAGATACAGTAAAAAGGTAAATCTGTTCTGCAGTGAACAGTCTCCCCCTGCCACCAGTGTGGGCCAGTGTGTACCTCAGCCATAGTAGAAATAGAGGGGCCCCTGTGTGGCATTCATGTAAGATGCTCTAATGAAATTAGGGCAACAGTCATTGATCACGTAGTCAATCATGACCTCTTCATGAGAGAGGCTGAGCCGTCATACTGTCACATCAATTGTTTGTACGTTCGGCAATGACAATGACACTTTGCTGGCCTTTACAGTCAATTTACTGTACTGTGTTTCATTGTATTTGCACTCTTGGCAACAACCATTTCTATACTTTTGTAAAGTGTGTTGCCACAATACAATGTAGTACTGTAGTTTCACTAAAGTAATTTACAACATATACGGTAGAATTCTGATTACTGTATATTTACAGTATTTACAGCCTATTGCACTATTTCTGGTGGCAGCCTCCTCGATCCATGCTTGGTATCAAAATCAATCTATTGACCTCTTTTAGAGGTTGAGAACTACTTGATTAGTTGTGCACAGAGAGTTCACACAGGTGCTGACGATATTTAGAATATAGAGAGCAGTTTCAGTAGGCTGCTACTAAGTGTCTGCAATGTGTTGACATGGTTATTCAATAAAGTTTTGTGTCTTTCTCTGAGAAGTGTGTTAACTGTTTTGAAAAGTGTGTTAAAACTCAAAGAAATTTGTGTGAAAGCAATGAGAAATAGTTAACCCATTCGCGAGAGAAGACTCTTGCTGTGCAAAGAAGATGTGAACATTAGATTAGGTTGACCCATGATTCGCTAAATGTGTGAAAACAATTGAGAAAAACTGTAACACAAAGATGGCTTACACAGTATGCCGATAAGCCTAGAACATATAGCCTATAGCCTTAAAAACTCCATACTCATGGTAGGTTAGAACTCACTCAGTGCAGTCAAAGTTGATGATGGTAGCAATGACCTTGGCGCTGTTGCGTCTATTTTTAAGTCTTTTACAATTTTCACAATCAGAAACTCAAACCCAGGACGTGTTGTTCCAACAGATTTACTGTAGTAATTAAGCCACAATAAAGAGAAGAATTTCCAGGAATAGATCTGCCAGTTAACCTCCGTGCCACTATTTTAAACCTATAATTAGCACCTCCCATCTGTGTTTTGCTTGGTTGACCAATCCAGCCAATTAAACCTGACCTCACATCTGACCCCAATCAAATCAGAAGACTTAAACTGTATCTAATAACACACCCATCATTTCCCTTAGGTCAAATGGGGTCACACCCCTTATTTGAAATCTCAACGGTCATCTTGTAAACTATGTGTGACTGACCCACATTAAACCCTCAAACTAATTAAATGAGTTACCTGGCAAATCCCTTCTAACTCATATAAAAATATCCCACATATTCCCCTCTTTGTGTCCGATCGGACCCACTAAACAATATTTTCATAACTATATCAAGTACACGCTATCAATAGACTATATGATAAAAAAATACATTTGGAATCCTATACAACAAAACCAAATTTTTGCATTATTTTAAACAGTCCATACACTTCATCTAACTAAATATTACTAACCCTGTACAATATAACAGTCTCAGTAGGGTGGTCCTAGACGAGCACACAGTAATATTTACAGAAACATACAGAATACAATATGAACAATCAACAACAAATATAAACAATACAGATCCAGTTATGTGTGCAATGTTATGCAAGTGATACAGTCCTAATATGTATGAATGTGCTGTTGTAAAATTGTAGTGAATGTCCCACAACAAACATCTTCTCCTGAGTTCCACTAATGAGTCTGTCAAAAAGCCAGAGATTGCGTCCACGGTTTCCTGCAGGGCCGCCCTGCTGGCAAGGCAGGCTAGCACTTGACCCTGGCGTGTTTGCTGTGGTCCTAGACACCGTGATCTGGTCATCCAGATAGCACGTGTCCATGATGGAGTCAGGTCCGTCTTCATTACTCACCTCTACTATAACCATGTTGTGTTCCATCACTTCCCTTCCCCCAAGGGTAGAAACACCCATCAACTGCAGCTTTTCCATGACCTTCCTAGACTGTTACTCAGGTCGAGCTGCTGCATCAGAATGCTCCCAATCCCAACTCTGATTGGCTCACTGAATTGTGGTAGGTCCATTTACATTTACATTTACATTTAGTCATTTAGCAGACGCTTTTGTCCAAATCGACGTACAAGCGAGAGAACAGTCAAGCTAAGGGCAATAGAAAGCATGGTGTAACAATAAATACTACTTTACATGAGAATTAGAAAACCACGACCTAGAAAAAAGGAAAAAGAAGTGCAGGAATGTAACTGCTGAAGTGCAAGTTAAGCGCTAGTCAGGTGCCAGTTAGGAAGGGAGGTGCTCTCTGAAGAGTTGGGTCTTCAAAAGCTTCTTGAAGGTAGAGAGGGACGCCCCTGCTCTGGTAGTACTAGGCAGTTCGTTCCACCAACGGGGAACTGCAAATGAGAATAGTCTGGATTGCCGTGCTTGCACAGACGGCAGTGCCAAACGACGCTCATTAGACGAGCGCAGCGTCCTGTGTGCCCCAGGATTTGCCCTTACAAGAGCATTTAGGTAGGTGGGAGCAGAACCAGCAAGCACTCTGTAGGCAAGCATAAGTGACTTGAACTTAATGCGAGCAGCTACTGGCAGCCAGTGGAGCTCAATGAGTAGCGGGGTGACGTGTGCCCTTTTCGGTTGGTTGAACACCAGACGCGCCGCTGCGTTCTGGATCATCTGTAGTGGTTTCACCACGCAAGCCGGCAGGCCCGTTAGGAGGGCGTTGCAGTAGTCAAGGCGGGAACTCACCAAGGTTTGCACCAGCAGCTGGGTGGCATACTGGGTTAGGTACGGCCTGATTTTGGGGATGTTTTTTAGCGCAAAGCGGCATGACCTGGAGACAGAGGCAATGTGGGCCGTGAAGGTCAGTTGGTCATCAATAATGACCCCGAGGTTTCTTGCTGTTTTGGATGGAACAAGAGATAAAGAGTCAGTATTGATATTGATGTTGTGGTGGATGACCTGTTTGGCTGGGAAGACCATCAGTTCCGTTTTGGCCAGGTTCAGCTGAAGGTGGTGATTTTTCATCCATGTGGATATATCAGCAAGACAGCCCGAGATCCGCGCCGAGACCGTGGTGTCCTCAGGAGGGAAAGACAGAAACAGTTGAGTATCATCGGCATAACAGTGGTAGGAAAAACCATGCGAGCGGATGATAGGGCCCAACGAGGTGGTGTAAATGGCAAAGAGAAGTGGTCCCATCACCGAGCCTTGGGGCACCCCAGTGGTGAGGCGGTGAGGTACAGACAGCTGACCTTGCCATGACACGTTGAACGAGCGCCCAGTGAGGTAGGATTCAAACCAGGAGTGCGCATTGCCAGAAATGCCCATACTTGACAGTATGGACAGAAGGATGCGGTGGTTGACTGTATCAAACGCAGCTGATAAGTCAAGCAGGACGAGAGCCGAGGATTGAGCTGCTGCTCTAGCTGTTTTTAAGGCCTCCGTTACAGACAACAGGGCTGTTTCGGTGGAGTGACCGCTTTTGAATCCAGACTGGTTTGGATCGAGGAGATTGTTCTTTGACAGGAACTCGGTGACCTGTTTGGAAGCTGCCCTCTCAATGGTTTTAGATAGGAGCGTGAGAAGTGAGACCGGTCGATAGTTTTCCACCTGAGTGGGATCGAGAAACGGCTTCTTGAGCAGCGGCGTTACCCCCCTAGGGGGGGAGACAGTTGGTCGTACTGTTTCCCGATGGCTGCCACTTTCTCTGTGAAAAAGGAAGCAAAGTTATCAGCAGTGAGGTTAGTAGCTGTGGGAGGAGGAGGAGGGTAGAGCAGAGTTTTGAAGGTGGAGAATAGTTTCCGAGCGTCAGTTGCACCGTTGATCTTGTCAGGTGATCAGGTCCACCGCCTGGTGGTCTTGAAGCTCTGCAAAATCTATTGGCGAGACCAAATCCTGTAGTGTGAAAATGATTGTGATTGACAGTGAGTGTGGTGACGATCTACAGCCAATGAGAGCGCAGGACACGGGGTGAGGGGAGCCCAGGGGGAGGAGTTCTCCCCCAATCCATTCTCATATTCTTTTCTATTTCCTCCACTTTCTTTTTTCAGTGCTAATCAGCGAACAAATCACTCGTAGCTTACATACATACATACATCTATTTTGGAAAAATAAAAGTCCTGTCTCACGCATGGTATCGACTCATTCCCCGTCTCACTTCTCACATGAGAACACGAAGTCTGGGCATAGATTGAGGTTTTAGGATCAAAACAGGGTTTTAATATGAATTCAGCTAGGAAACAGTGGACACAAAACAGGGAGGACTGATGTAACCTTTCTAAAGTTCCCCCTTCCACCACTAGTAACTTCCCATAAATGCTCGTGGGTTGTGAAGCAGAGAAGGGCGTGGACTGAGGGCGAAGAAATTTAACGAGAGCCCTAAACAACCAACTACCGGTCATATTAAGTATGGCAGTCCTCTTACAGCATAGTACCCTATGAATAACCTTTTGGTATGAGTTTATAGCCTGCTTTGTACTTATAATATGGTCAGGGCCCACAGTTTAGCCTATTTGTTAGAAGGGATAGCTAGCCTATTTATTAATACAATGGGCATGCGCCTAACACAAACTTATCCAAAAAAAGGAAGATACATAGCCAATCAGTCATGAAACCATATTTGATCCAGCCATATGTGACCCATTTTAAAAATAAAACTATTTTATTGGATGCAAACAGATTCTTAACAGATGTATCTTCCATAGCAAATTCACACATATTTACATTCCAAAAGTATAGTATGAGACAAAAAAGAACAAAAGGTCTAAAGATAGAAATCAACAGTGTGAAACTAAACACTGAACCCTAAAAACACTTAAACCATGTAACTATATAAACCTGGAATAGACATTCACATAAAAAAGTATACAAACCTAAAATGGAGGAATACACTAAATCTCCACGGCATCAACATTACAGTCTACCTAATTATTTCACAGCATATCCTTTAACTTTATGATACACACATCAACCTAATCGGTTCTAACCAAATACTGCAATGTGGACTTATGGGAATGTTGAGTACTTATGGCCTCAAGCTTATGTGTTGGTTGGAGTGAAAAAGAGTGAAATAAGGACACCAGATACTGAATGTGAGTTTGTGGGAATGACGAGTCCTGAGGTCTTCTGTGTTGGCTAGAACTTTTCCTCTCTCTGAGCTTCAACACTGATGACATCTAAAGACACAACACCACACAGAAGAGATGTTTATACAACCAGGACTTTACACAGACAACCAAACACAGGAGAGAGGTGTTTACAACCAGTACTTTACACAGACAACACCACACAGGAGAGAGGTGTTTACAAAGAGGACTTTACACAGACAACCCCAAACAAAAGAGAGGTGTTTACAAAGAGGACTTTACACAGACAACCCCAAACAAAAGAGAGGTGTTTACAACCAGGACTTTACGCAGACAACACCACACAGGAGAGAGGTGTTAACTACTATGGACTTTACACTGACAACACCACACAGGAGAGAGGTGTTTACGAAAAGACTTTACGCAGACAACACAAATACCCAACAAAAGAAGAGAGACCAGCTATTGTGAGCACATGAAGAACATCCGCAAGTTGTTAAGAAACTCACGGTATATATGAGAGCCATGTTCCTCTGCCCCTGTCCTGGGTCCAATAAGTATGACAAATAATTACAAAATGTGAGAGGTTTCAGTGTTGTGTGTGTTTGACAACTGTATCTGCTGAAATCCATTACCTGAGAGCAATCTGCGTTTCGGGCCCTATCAAAAAAGTTGAAAGGTTGTGTGATGAATACAAATAATTTTAATTAAAATATCTGACAGGATTATTAGTCTTAGACAATCAGATGTTTACCTTTATATACAGAGGACTTCTTTCTGTAGAGCGCGACCCCAACAATGAGGATGACACCAATCGTTAGCAGGACTGCGATCACACGCTCACGTAGGAAGTAGTCTGTTTGGACTGAACACAAAAAAGCTGAGTCGCTATGTGCTTTGTGAAAGCAGAACTAAACACCACATATTTAGTGTCTCTAAGTACAATTCACATGCTGGTATCTACACAGTCAGGACCATCTGTAAATGGCAAAGAACTGGGATTAAATTATGTTTTGAGTAACAGGACATAGTTATAGATATTTCATGCCAAGTGAAGACTTTAGAACTCCCAGTTTCATTGGTTGGGATTTTTGATGACTTACAGTACAAGTCAAAACATTAAATCATACACCTACCATGAACTTTTCCAGTTGTCACAGATAAATCAGTGTGTCAGTAAGTCTAGTGAGTGGTTACGGCACAATGCGACAAAAAGCATAGAATATAGAAACACACTCACTCAATCACTCACGGCTTTGGAAACCAAGTCCCAAGTGTAAATAATGGTTGTATCCATGTTAAGGTTTTTCAAAACACTGTTCAGGTTCAAGCTCAACTGCTAAAACACAATGTGACAAAATAAAATGAGAGGAAATTCAATTTCAAGTAAGGTTCATAGTCTTACCAGGACTATCCACTGGGAACAGGTC
>NC_045172.1:4342351-4457351 GCF_900700415.2 Clupea harengus | reverse complement strand
CGCACCCTGTGGCCATATTCTGTGTCCGTTTGTCCCTAGTGGAGAAGAAGTAGGTTTCAACTTTCATCATAGGGTTAGTGCTAGTTAGCTTTAGTTAGCTCTACCTTCGGTTTCATCATAGGGTAAGGGCTAGTTAGCTTTAGTTAGCTCTACCTTCGGTTTCATCATAGGGTAAGGGCTAGTTAGCTTTAGTTAGCTTTACCTTCTGTAAAATGAAAACATACAAACGCAATAAAGGACTTACTCATCAGAACCACCTTCACCCGACATCTCAAGCCTCCCACCCCCAAAGAAAATACCTATTTCAAACCAGAAGGGGGCGCTCACCTTGAAGTACAAGCTGTTCAGCACAGATGTGATCATGTTGCAGTGGGAAGGGTGTGTGTGGAGGGCAGATACAGTTGCAGTGGGAAGGGTGTGTGTGGAGGGCAGATACAGTTGTGAATTCAAACAGCCTAGGGTTAGCCTAACCCTAACCCTAACAGCCCTACAAAATGGTTGCGTCATTATATAGTGTACTACTCAGTGGTTGAGTGACCACCATACTTATGAACGGCCATACTTATAAACGGCCATACTTATGAACGCTCATACTTGTGAATCCCTTTACCTCTAACGAAGAGTTGACAAGTTTTTTATCAACGTCTTGGTGTTTGAATTTTGAACGTATACATCCTCTTATCCACTGACTGTAGCACCTGCCAATGTCAGTAACATAATTAAAGAGGTGAGACACACACACTTCGCACACACTCTCACAGGATAAACGTTTCATCGTGAGTTGAACAGTCACATGATATTAATAAAGATAACAAAATTGGGTCTAAATAGTCATGGATACCATATAATTTACTTACGCACTCACTCGCTCATACTTACTCATTTACTCACTCACTCACTCATACTTACTCACTCATACTTACTCATTTACTTACTTATTCACTCATACTTACACTTTTGATGCTACTTACGCTGCAAAAAAACGCCCTTGTTTGCATTTTTCAGCGACAAGATCACAGGATATAGCTGGAGAGAGAAAGTTAATTTGTTGCACCAAAATGCAGATGAAAGATATCAACATATGTCTTCACAGAAGTATACAATTGTCTACACACAAGTATACAAATATCTACACGCAAGTATACAAATGTCCAGGGTGCGATTTGTTCGGGGGGATTTACCCCCCTCTGTTTTTTACAAAAAAAACTAATATTTCATGTATTTTATATATTTTAGTTTGCATTAAATGTTCAACTGTTCAAAATGTAATAGGGCCTATCGTTAACTTGAAAAGAATTAGCCCTATTTATTGCTTGTTTTTTTTCATAATTAAAAAAAAAAACATCCCCCCCTCTGTTGTTTTGACAAATCGCACCCTGCAAATGTCTACACGCATGTGACCTATATTACCTAGCAGAACCCTGTCTGTCTCTCCTGACTAAACTAACCGTATCCATTACCTAGCAGAACCCTGTCTGTCTCTCCTGACTAAAGTAACCGTATCCATTACCTAGCACAGGGGTGAGCAATTATTTTCCCCAAGGGGCCACATGAGATAGTGGGACTGTTGTGGAGGGCCGGGCCAATAGGCTGAACTCAATTCTGCTCAATATAAGTTGTATCTCTTTATAAAAAAAACATTACATTGTATGGTTTTGATTAACTGCTACTGGTAAGAGTAGATGTTGCATTTAGGCTATCAAAAAAATTTGGTGCAGGCATAGTAAAAACGCCAACATTATTTAATCAACATGTAATCAACATTCACCAAAACGATTTTGAGCATGAGCATGAAAATTAGCATGTTTGCAGTATTAAAGGTGTTCCCAGACGACCAATACACATGGCACACACACACACACGAGAGCAAGCTTGCAATGCAATAGTATAAGTATACAAATTAATATTAATATAAATATTTATCAGCGCAAATGGTCGCAGGCACGCCCACACGCACGAATGTAGGCCTACGGAAATAAAAAAATATCCCGCTTATTATACGGTTACTTGCCAAAATAATAGAAGACATTTCTCCAAAATACCTCTTTTTAATGATTTTGTTGCCGTTTAGTTCTTCACGCAAATGCGAAGCAACCCACCTTCTGACTTCAAGTTTCAATGACTTTCAGTTACGTGAAATGACCGGACTACTTGCGTTGCGGAATGATATGAAAGATGTGAATTAAAAGCACAAAACCCGTTGCCAATGACACCAGTCACCAGTCAGCCCAGGTCTGACCTAGCAGAACCCTGTCTGTCTCTCCTGACTAAACTAACTGTATCCATGCTAACCCTAACCCTAGCAGGCTGAAACAAGAGCTCTACCTACCTGTAGTTGTTCCACACACATGCACATGGAGCATTAGCGCTGAGAGGAAAGCTAACTGATGCACCTCCATACCCCTCCCTCTACTTGTGAACTAGCAGAAGCCTGTGGCTGTCTGCAGGTTTCTCATCAGCTGTGTGTGTGTGTGTGTGTGTGTGTGTGTGTGTGTGCAGTACAGGAAGGGACTTATTTGCTGTGGTGACTCGTGACAGAGTTCTCAGTTCTAGGTTCTCACGTTCTTCATTCTGCTACCACTCTACACTCATAACATAAACACACACACACACACACACACACCCACGCGCACACACACACACACACACACACACACACACACACACACACACACACACACACACACACACACACACACACAGACACACACACACACACAGACACCTCATAACATAAACCTGTGTGTGTCACCACTCCCCACTCTACACTCATAACATAAACACACACACACACACAGACACAAACACGCACACACACACACACACACACACACACACACAGACACCTCATAACATAAACCTGTGTGTGTCACCACTCCCCACTCTACACTCATAACATAAACACACACACACACACACACACAGACACACAGACACACACACACACACTCACACACAGACACACACACACACACAAAAACACACACACAGACACACCCACGCACACAGACACCTCATAACATAAACCTGTGTGTGCCACCCTTCCCCACTCTACACTCATAACATAAACACACACACACACACAGACACAAACACGCACACGTAAACACACACACACACACAAACACACAGACACCTCATAACATATACCTGTGTGAAACAGAAAGCTTCAGACTCAAACCGAAAGGTTAACTGGTTTGTGGCACATTGTTTTAATTGATGTAATGTGTACATATCTGTACTCCTAATAATTATTAACATTAACATGCTGCTAAGGTAGTAGCTACCCAGTACTTTGTATGCTACCCAATTACTGTAAATGGATTCAAACCGAGGCTGTTATAAGCAATAAATCATTTATTTCAATACAGGTCTTCTTTTGTTTGTACTTGGCAGGGGTAACAAAACACGATGACAATACATAAATCAGACATAAAAGAAAAGAAAGCAAAACACATAACATAGGCCCAAGGGGCCAACCCAGAGTAACTACAGTAACACTGCTAGAGTACCTCTGACCAATATTCAGCCATACGTGATTACTAACACACTCATGCACACACGACTAGTGTAATACTGCAAAGTGCAAAACGTTGTGAGGTCAAGATAAATCACACAGAGAACGAGCTTATACAGGTTGTGTCAAACTCCACACTAAAACACTAGGGGGTTGTTCACACAGCAACTTAAGGGCAGAATAGTACCATAAATGTATCCACACAATGTTACATTGCATTTCAACCTGAGTTAGGCACACAGGCCACAGAAAATCGGTGACAATAAGAAAAATATACAAGTAACAACAACGAGACACGTGGCTTCAGCTAGATCAGTCGATACACAAAGAACTAAATGAAATAAATAAACAGAGGAAAACAGTGGCCAGACTATCAACTGTGGTCAATTGCTGCTGTGATCTTGGCCTTGACTGCCATACAAAAGGAAGGATCCAGGAGGAAATGGGAATCGAGGAGGGACCCACGTCAGCTCTGCATCACTTGTTAGTAGCCTGGGGAGACTTCAGAAGGGGAGGGCTGTTGCAACGCAATGCCCGACGTGAAGTTCCGGCATGAAACTCTTATGAATGTCTTATGAATATGAATGAATGTTGGTGGTGGTCGGAGGGGCCGTAGGCGCTGATTGGTAGCCACGCTTCTGTCAGTCTGCCCCAGGGCAGCTGTGGCTACTGATGTAGCTTACCACCACCGGTATGACTGTGTATGAATGACTACTGGGCTCTGTAAAGCGACTTCGGGTATTTAGAGAAGCGCTATATAAGATTGAATTGATTGATTGATTGATTGAAACTCCTGACAAGGTGCACGCCACAGCTAGCGTCCTGCTCTCACCAGCGACAGCAACGTGTGTTTCAAACAATCGGCGAGAGCATATCCTAGTTTATCTAGGCGGAAGTTACAAGCTCATTAACTCTCATCTCACTCACAGGTGGGTGTAAGCCAGTGAACATGTACGTTGGCTGACCCTATCACAGATGTTTTCAAACTGACACACACAAACAGACACACACACACACACACACACACACACACACACACAGCTGATGAGAAACCTGCAGACAGCCACAGGCTTCTGCTAGTTCACAAGTAGAGGGAGGGGTATGGAGGTGCATCAGTTAGCTTTCCTCTCAGCGCTAATGCTCCATGTGCATGTGTGTGGAACAACTACAGGTAGGTAGAGCTCTTGTTTCAGCCTGCTAGGGTTAGGGTTAGCATGGATACAGTTAGTTTAGTCAGGAGAGACAGACAGGGTTCTGCTAGGTAATGGATACGGTTACTTTAGTCAGGAGATGTCTTTGGAAATGCTCCAATTAGACTTTCTGAAATTACCCCCTTCCACACAGAGATTCCAGAATGTGTTGGTGATGGTAGACGCCTTCACCAGATATGCCTGGGCTGTACCAACGCGTGATCAATTCGCAACAACCACAGCAAAAGTATTGTGGGAAAATGTTATTTGCTTTTTCGGCTGCCCAAAACAAATTCATGCCAACCACTAAGGAGAAGAACATGGTTCTGAATGTCATGCCAGTACAATTAAGGAACTGGGAATTTTGTCAACAACAATGGCAGCTGAATACAGAAGTGAAAGCGAGGGAATGGCAGGTCTGGGTGTGTGTGTGTGTGAGTGGGTCGGGTGCGGCTCAGGAGCTGAGCTTCCCTCCTGGGAAGAACTCCTCGGTGCTCCTGCTGTAGGAGAAGCTGTCCAGCACCCCGGTTGTGCTGTGAGCCTTCTCTTGAGTCTCCTTCCGTGACGTGCCACAAACCCACAGGAACAGGAAGAAGCCTGAGAGGTGAGAGGTGAGGAGAGGTACACTCACACTCACACGCACACAGACACACACACAGACACACACACACACACACAGACACACAGACACACACACACGCACACAGACACAAACACAGACACACACACACACACGCACACAGACACACACACAGGCACACAAACAGACACACACACAGGCACACACATACACAAACGAGGTCAACACACGGCAACCCTGTCCTTTGTGGTTAACCCCCCCCCCTCTCTCTCTTGTCACACCTATGATACTCAAACTGAGCTCTGAAATTAACACCGCTCTATACATACCTCCACATACCCAATTTGCCACAAACCCACACGAACAGGAAGGGGGCTGAGACGTGGCACAACTGCACAGGAACGGCCCACTCCTGCCCCGTATTTGCGACAGTTAGCAAACACCAAAACCCGTATTTGCATGCACGCACACATTTGATTCATTTATTTGGAATGACCAATACTGATTACAACACCACAGCATCCAAATATTAATAAAGAGCCTATTATGTCTCACACAACAACACAAACACTATGCAAGTATTTACAGCCAAGTGAATCAGTAGATTAATACATAGTCATATCTATGGGGCGCCATTTGTAAAATGTCGCACGTTCTAAAACCCTGCTCAGTTTTGGTACATTTAGCATTATCATATGGGGAAAAAAGCACAACAATATTCAAATGTCACTTTTTCAAACATTTAGAGAGATATTCATGTAAGGATAATGTTTGGCAGTAACACAAAGTTGTTGAATAATATAAATGTTTCATCTAAATGTAAATGTTAAATATAAATGTAAATGTTAAATGTAAATGTAAATGTTAAATATAAACGTAAATGTTCAATATTATATATACACGTTAAATATAAGTGTTAAATGTAAATGTTAAATGTAAATGCTAAATGCTAAATGTTAAATGTAAATGTTAAATGTAAAATGTAAATGTAAATGTAAATGTTAAATGTAAATGTAAATGTAAATGTTAAATGTTCAGTCTACATGTCAGATTTGAAGACTGAACCTTACAATATTTACGGTAATTGGCTTTCATAGTTTTCACGTCACGTCAGAATTACCAGCTTGCGGGCAAGAAATACACTCCACAGCTGTCTACCACTCGAATTTATACAGGAACTGACCATCTTTCACTCAAGATTAAAATTGTCTGACATAGGTAGTAAAATGCCAGACAGTTGTTGCTCGGTTGGCTGTTCAAATCGGCGAGAAGACAAGCCTGGCTGTTTCCAGCTGATTGTAGACGTCTTCTGGGTCAACTTTTCTCAGGCAGGCAGTAAAGTAGCCTTATTTTTGGAGCTTGCAATAAAAGCAGTAACCCTGTTTTGGTCGCCTCATTTATCAGAATAACTACCTAAAACGGGAATAGATCAAGAAATAAAGTCAAGAAACAAAGCATCAACACGATTCAAATTGGATTACCCGGTTTCTGCTCTGAGATTGCGACAAGTACCTAAGCAAGTAGGCTAGGCTACTGTATTTTGTCATCCAACTGGTAATACTACAATGCCAGTAGAAAATACTAATACTGAAGATAATTTCCGTTGTCATTCGCCAGACCAGGTGGTTGTACAACAAGGCTGACTGCAGTCAGTTTTTATTGCACGAACAACACACACGTGTTATATATATGGAGGCGACCAGGACACACTACACACACACGCACACGCAGGCCTGAGGTCGCCGTGAATTCTTGGTCTGCTTTTTTCCCATCCCAGGACGTCCTTCCTCCAGGACCCCCCAGGAGCAGTGGGCAGCTTCTCAGCGCCCGGGGACCAAGTGAACCGTCCGTCTCGGTCAGGGACGGACAGGATTGTTCTGTTCGCATGTTTTTCTGTTGGGGTTCTTAGCGGAGGAAACCCCTTGTGAACACGGGGAGAACATGCAAACTCCACACAGAAAGGCCCAGGAGATAGCCCATCTGAGAACTGAAGGTCTGGGGAGGACCTGCCCCCCAGAGCCAACAGCGCCCGATGCGGGAATCGAACCCATGACCTTCTTGCTGTGAGGCGGCAGTGCAAGCACCTGAGCCACCGTGCCACTTGTGTTAACCAGGAAATTGTGTCAAATGATAAAGAACAGTGTTGGGTAGGCTAAAGGCTGCTAGCTATTAAATGGCAATCATCTTTGCTCTGATAATGAAGATGTTTATTAGTTTTCACCTTCCAGACGTTATGAACCCATCCCCTTCTGAAAATTAAATGACTATCTGTGCTTTTGATAGGCTTTCAGTTTTTGAGGTGTGTAGGGGGACGGATTTTCTAGATAGATGTAAATATCTCCAAACTGGAACTCAGGCAGGGACTTCTACGACGTTATAGAAATGCAAATATCAGCGGGTGCAGTAAAGGGATCACAGGTTACCAAAATGTAATTTTTTTTCTAGATATCTCTGTCTGGCTATTGTGGTATGAACTGTGTTTGATGGTGATCGTAATTGAGTAGGCTGCACTGCTCGACGATGTCCACTGTTGGTCGACATCTTCGCTTTTGCCCGCAAGGTATCCCTTGTAGTGTGACTGAAAGCTATGAATTACCGTAAATATTGTAATGTTCTGTCGTCAAGTCTGACATGTAGACTGAACATTTACATTTACATTTAACATTTACATTTAACATTTACATTTAACATTTACATTTAGCATTTGATATTTGTATTTACATTTAACATTTACATTTAACACTTATATTTAACATTTATATATAACATCGAACATTTACGTTTATATTTAACATTTACATTTACATTTAACATTTACATTTATATTTAACATTTACATTTAACATTAACATTTAGATTAAAGATTTATATTATTTAACAACTTTGTGTTACTGCCTAAAATGATCCTTGGAAAAGTTATCGCATGAATTTACATGAATTTATCTCTAAATGCTTGAAAAAGTGACATTTGAATATTGTCATGCTTTTTTTTCCATATGATAATGCTAAATGTACCAAAACTGAGCAGGATTTTCGAACGTGCAACATTTTACAAACGGCGCCCCATACATATCAGGGGTAGAGATGGCAGCGCCTTCTCCATATATGCAGACTGCGTATGATTGCTGACACAGAGCATTTGGCTATTTGCTTAGAGTTCTTCTTATTAAATCCAGCAATTTGTAATCCTCTAACACAGAGTCTATGAACATGTCCAAGGCTACCATAAACGAGTACAACTAGTTTTGTACCATAACCACCTACTGTCAGAGCATAAATTAATGGCTGGTATTTTTTTTTTTTTAAATCAGAGAAACACAGGTCCATGTACATGTCAAAGCAACAACCCACTTCCAGATTCACAATGGTAGGCTAGGACACCAATCTTGGTTTCTAGCTTTTCTACAAGTGAACTCAGCTGGTGCCTAACCCTAGCCCTGAGTGACCCACTATCAAAGAGAACAACAGATACACCAACGAAAACACAAATTATTTGAAAACCTGATAATGAATGGATGACGACACCTGATCGCACAATCACTTGTTTCTATAGATCATTCATCATCAATGGTACAGCACTCGAATGTTATCTCAGGAACGGATTATAGTAGGTCGATTATTTCAGATTATTTCTGTCTCTCATAGTTTCCAACATATGAGAGACAGAAATTGTATTGCTATCGATTTAAATCCCTGATCCCGCTCAATAACAAAGACAAACCCCTGTACTCACTTAAGTTTTTTAGCTGTCTGATGCTGCCTCGTCTGTCTCGTTGTTTTTTGTGACAATGACAATAAAGTACTTTGAACTTCAATCCACTGAGTCCTTCTCGTCCCATGCTGCTCCTTAAATAAGACTTTATCGATGTGAGCTTGTTCATCCTGTTCTCTTTTATTTTTCCTCTTTCGTGCCCTTCGTAACTTTTGAGAAGAAAACAACCAAATTAAATAAATGGTGGGTAAAAAATAACATATATTATTTTGGAACATTTCAATAAGGACAAATATAAATAGGTTATGACTCAAACCGTAGGTGTTGTACACAAGGTGGGTGTAGGTGTTGTCCTAAGCATTTTAGTGGTATTGATGAACATTTACTTCGAAGACTGCGCAAAACGGTCAATGCGCAAGAGGGCTCACCTACTGCAAAGCAGCAAAAAAATCATCTTTGGACACGGGCCCCTAACAGCCTCTGGCCCCCTGGTGCGCTGCACAATAGTTACACCAGTGCAGGCATGGACGGATTAAGAAACCACGGGCCCCTGGGCCTGGACATGTTAAAGCCCCCCCCCCCTCGCGAAAAGAAATTGTGCACTCGCAAAACACGCACGCACACACAAACACCATTAGGCGTATATATATATTTTACCAACAATGTGTTGGATTTAACGGTCAAATTAGATACTTAGGCTATTGTATTGGGAAAGTAAACAGGTCAAAGTGTACCCCGTAACATCCACCTTCGGTGCACTGCCCTGCTATTGTTTCTGACATTACATGTGACAGGGCAACAGCCGAGTGATTCTTTTCCAAATTGAAACTGATTAAGACCTACCTGGACAGCATGGGGCAGTAGAGGCTGAATGGGCTGGTTAACCTGTCCATCGAAAGAGCAAATCATGCATCACCACTTTTATGTTTGAAAGGCGTCGTTTGGCAAGTGTACTGTGCCTCTGCTCAGTCAGCTTGTAGGTCTTGACGTTCAGATTATGCGCCTAAACTAGCTATATCGTATCGTCTTGTCACATGATCAAATAGAGACTTGACATTGGCGAAACAAGATACATATTACCCAGCAATCATCATTGCATATCTGTACATGACAAAAATAACAAATTAAATAAGAAATTATTAATTTAATTGAATCGGCTTTTTAATAGTTTCTATAGTGTATGTACAATAAGCATATAATTGTGTTATAGATTGCTACTGACGATTTCCCCCTAAAAATTATGAAAACCATGACAGAGACAGGTTTGCTATTTTGAGGGAATATATAGCATAAGGTATATAATTCAATATTTATTAAATCATCCTTGATCACTTTCGCATTACGCTAACAACACGCTGACATCAATATGTTCGAAAGTTCTTAGAAAGCAGGGTCTGCTTTGCCAACGAACTTTCCGCGCTGAATGCATTGTATATAGTTACGCCCCTGGCGCACATGCACATTTTCTAACACAGCACAGGTACACTCAATTAAAGCCATTAGCAAATTAACAAAATACACCTTTTTCAACCACAAATAAGAGATACATAGCAGCGACTTCACGCAGAAGCTCTGGCTTAGGGGCCCCTTGAGCTCATGGGCCCCTGGGCCTGGGCCCGGCAGGCCCGTTCGTTAATCCATCCCTGAGTGCAGGGAGCGAGTCAAGGGCCTCGTACCAGAACCAAACCCAGATATCCACTGAACCGATCCAACCCTGATCTGCTGCAGCCCTGTGGAGATTGAGCTCACACAGTGTATGGGATTTCTTGCATGAGTTCATACGATGCTGATACGTAATTCGAAATTAAACTAATGACTGTAACCTTTATGTGTATTCATATTAGTGATCGGATTGGATGATTAATGAAGGGAATCTGTAAGGTGCTTTTCTAGTAATTGTTTCACTAGTTCGCCCATGGGAGTGCTTGATTCAGACCACTGATAATATGCATGTTTGGCTTGGCCTATAGCAGAGATCATGGAGAGAGCTTGTGTCTGAGGCCGCTACCAGAGGGGAGATCTACAATGTAACCTATGCTGGGTGGGCGAATCGGAGATCTGAGGGATTAGGTAGGCATCTGAGGACCAATTGCCAAGCATTTAGATTGGAAAGGATTGGGCTACTGCACGTGGGGAACGCTTAGGTTAATGGCTGGTGTGCAGTGAGGACCCACAGGGCCTTGGCCCTGTACAGGGCCGGGAGCTGGATATCACCCCTGGGCTGCTGTCTGGAGACACGGGGCGCAAACCTCCTGCAATTCGAGCACTAGCAAGGAAGGATGAGGGGTCCACAGCATCAGGGCCTAAAGCCAAGGTGGTAATCGGAGCTGAGAAACTTTCCATACACGCGTATTGGACAATTAAGGCGGTTTATATCTCCTAGAATGTTGAAGTGGGGTGATTGACAGCTTTCAATCATCCTATAGGCTCCTCCCAAACTTTGTTTGGAAGAAATCATTTGTACACCAGTCTGTTAAAGGTCTTGTGACATTAACCTCAACATTTCTTCTGTATATTCTGTACCTTTTGTACTGGTCTGTATCTTCCCCACTCTGTTTGGCATTCCTTGAGTTCTATCTCATCACTTACTTGGCCATGGGTCAGGTCAACATGATCTCTTAGTTTTCACGGCACCAGAATCCTGATAGTTTGGTTTTCATTTTTTCACCCAAGGCTAGTACATAGATAGAGGGTCGACATCAGGACGCTGTTCATGAATACCAAGAATACAAGAGAGTAGAATAACGTGACTTTCGGTTGTATTTTTTGGTTCTAAAATGTTCTGAAGTGATGTCAAAATGGGTATAATTGTAGTCTTCCTAATTTTAGTCAAAAACTCCAGTGACTCCACATGATTCTGTGTTTTTATGACTCCCCCAAAACATAAGCGACACATACACATAGATAATAAACAGGTGTGATATGTACACATAATAAACATTTGTGATATGGACACATAGATAATAACCTGCTTTACCTATGTTGGGGGAATATCCACTATATCGCTGGTCCACCACACCAGGGCCGGATGTAAGCCAGAACCTTTCCACAGTCAGCCTCTATCAGAACCCAGATAACAGGCGAGTGAGGCGGAGATCTGGTCCAATCAGCTACTGGCGCTGATCTGCCATCTCTGGGCTGAATCAGGGCCAGATCAGAGCCAGATTGCTGACACACAAAAAGAAATTAGTGAAAAAGTTAGCTAGTTCCCTGGTGTCCCAGATTCTCCAGAGTAAGCCCGCCTGGGGGAGCTGGGGTTCATCTGAGGGCATGCAGGCTGAGGGATTTGAACCACTTTGTCTGGAGGTCTTCTGTGCTCACGATCAATTCGCAAAGCCACCACCCATTCAGTCAAATCACCTTTGCTCCAAATGTACCTGTTCCTTCTCAGTATCAATCCAAGTCATTAGGAACAGCCTGAGAAAAACAAACCCCTTGATAAACACACACACGCACAAGGCACACACATACGCACACGCACACACACAATCATTTGACCTGCTGAGTGAAATTGACTGACTGGTGGTAGTTCTTCATTCTCTGTGTGTTTGACAGCTGTGTCTTAACCCAGGCAAACAGTGCCGTCAGCATGGCAGCATACAGCCATGTTTGACACTGGCATGTTTTAAGTATAAGCCCCCGGGGATGATGCCAGCTTGCCCTGCCTCAGCATATGCCAACTGCTGAATCCCCGCCAATTATTTATGGTGGGCAAGCTGGCCAAACTCCCAGAATATTGTTTACTGCCAGAGACGCGCCAGTTGGTGCCGATCCTCGGGGCACGCAGGATTGACTGAGCGTGTCGGGAGGGGGCGGTAACGGGAAATCGAAGAACCACAGATCCATCAAGCACACCGTTTTTTTTTTACAGATTACAGATGAGTTTTACCTTCTAATAAAGAAACCATCGGTCCACTCGTTCAGAGAGATGAGACCTGTGTTTTATCCATTGCAGCTGTGGGGAAGGAAGGCTACGAGTGAATGATGATGGACATGTATAAATATGATGGTTTGTTGCTCATCTGTTGCTTATCACACAATTTCTACTCAAATGTCACAATGTCACTCAAACAGTAAAATCTCACACCAAATTTGCAAAACCATAAGCTAATTCTCAGCCTTTTACTCATCTTTCAATTTCATACCACATACAGTACATATATTGTATATTCATACAATTTCATACACTTTTTGCAAAACATTACACACATAGTTCACGACACACAATGATCAGATCTTGAACACTTCTGTGCATTTTTAAGGCACTGTCCATCAAAATGCAAGACACACCAGTACCAAAGGAGGACATTGGTTGTGATGTTGATAAATTGATATGACAAGCGCAGACAAGCTTTTTTCTTTTTCTATACTTCTATACGGCCTGCTACAAAATATTCAGTTTCCAGACTGAACACTTTGAAATACTGTTTTGGTAATGCACTATACTGTAAAATGTCTTTGTTACAGTACTGTTTCAATGCTCTGCACTGTAAGTGGCCTAGTATTTACTCATCCTGTGTTGAAGTATGTGTTTAGTATGACTACTGAAATAGATTTCACCTTGCTTTAATTAACTTTCTCTCAGACAAACTATGTTGTATTTTGTACATTCTAGCACTAAAAACTGAAAACGATCACTTTGTTTGTGCAACACAGTGTTTTGGAAAACATACTGCAATTTGTATCCTCTACTCTATTTGTGTACAGTATTTATATATTCAGTCTGTTTTGACCGGTTTGATCAGATTTCTCTATAGCACTACAGCACTGTATAATACTGTTACTGCAACAGGCTTTAGCCTACTAGTGTGTAGTTAGTGATTGGAAAAGTGTAACCGTATGAATAGTTGTGTTCACCATTTGACACAAAAGTTAGATTGTTGATTGTTGAGTTTTGAATGCACTGTTTCATTTTGCAGGAGATTTGTGGTGTTTTGCATTTTGTGGGTGCAGTTTTGTTAATTGTCAGTTGAGTTTTGAAAAAAAGCAGTTGTGAAAAAAACTGTATCTTTGAGTCTGTCCATCTGTCTGTGGGCAGGAAAGAGACAGAGTAACATGCAAAGCTAGAAGCTCAGACAGACAGAGGGAAAGACACTGATATACTCTGTAAATATGTGTTTGGGTGTGTGTGTCCGAGCCTCAGATCTGGAAGGAAACACACTCTACTATAATAGACATGAGGGCGAGATTGCTCCATTAGCTTGTAATTACGGAGATTAATGTGTCATTAGTATGTGACCTGTTGCCTCTGGCCTGACAAATCTCTCTCTCCGTTTAAATGTCAGCTCACATTGTATAATCTCACACACCAAGTCTTTGAAGCACAAGCAAGCGCGCACACACACACACACACACACACACACACACACACACACACACACTATCTGTCTCTCTCGTTCTCTCACTCATTTACACACACACATGCACACTCATACCCTGTCTCTCACACACACCCACACACAAACGATATAAGTGTCTCTTTGTGCCGTAGAGATAAGACTATGCTTTATTTTATGAGGGGCCATTTCCGTAGAGGTACCGCAGCTCATGTGGTGAATTGATGCATGCTGATGGGGACTTTTATTTTAAATCAATGTGCCAGCCCCCGGAGACCATCCAAATGGCGTCCCAGAGGTCCAACACACAAGGCAAATGAGTGGAGAATAAACGGCTCATTTTAACAGCCACCACCAGCGCACACTGAGGTGCAGTAAATATGTCTGAGGAATACACACACACACATACATACAAACACATACCTACACACACACACACACAAACACACACACACACACACACACACACATACCTACAAACACATACCTACACACACACACACACCTACACACACACACACACATACCTACACACACACATACCTACACACAGGGGCGGACTGGGGGAAAAAAGTGGCCCGGGAGTTTGATAGGTGAAAATTCACCCTAGTTACCTCAGGACTCCGGAGCTGCATATAAGTATATTTATTAGACAGACAACAATTGCAATCGGGCTCACTCCCAGCACAAGGCTGAAAGTGAAGCAATGATAAACACATCGCACAAGGTTTATATAGACAGAAGTTGAGCGTTCAGCAGGGATAATCACGTGGTGGATTTCTCACGTCCGAGGCAAGGATGGAAGTTTTGCAAGGTCGGAAGAAGCACAGTTCGACCCTTCTTATCACTTCTGGTCTAAACATGCTCTTGTACATATGCAGACTAAGTGGCACCTAATAATCTTAGTTACACACAGGCAGAAAAGCCATGTTCCTGCTTTCATAAGCACATGATTCATACAAGGAATATATTAATACAAAGCACTTGATTATTATATTCTTAAGTCATTAACAGTGTTTGGAAATTATCTCCATCAGTCCCTCCTTTTATCCGTTTCAATGGATAATTCAAAATCACCATCAAAATCACAAATCATCTTTCTTAATTCGTCAATTATCAATTTCAATGGATAACCTCAAAATCATCACTCTGAGCTTCATCACATGGATTTTCGGAACAGAGATCATTACTGAGCATTATTTCATCTCATCATAAGTCAATCATCATATTTCACATCACACATTTGTATACTTTGCATTTGTAGGCCAACATAGTGGGTGTCGAGTGTGAGTGTGTGTGTGTGTGTGTGTGTGTGTGTGTGTGTGTGTGTGTCATTAGCTCGCCTAGGCTTCAGATAACATTCAAACAAGGCCTCTTTGCTCTGTCCTTGAAGGCCCTGTTCCCTATCAGGCATTCTGTTGGACAACTTTTTGCATCTTTTGTAGGATCAGATCTAAGTCTTTCCCATCTCGGGTGTTATCAGGGACATATGTGCAACATTGGTCAGTACCAAGCATGACACAAATGCCTCCATTCATGGCAGTGAGAATTTCAAGCACGGTTGTTTTTTGCCGAGTTAACCTGGAGTTGGCGTGTAGTTCTTCTCTGATCTTTTGTAGTCCGTCTGTGGTCAGGTTCTGGAACTTCATCTCAGCGTAGTAAAGGAAGTTAATCCAATCTGTGTGTGCTCCGATGACGCACCAGGGGCAGAGGGTAGATGCCAGGCCATTGGCTGCTGGGTTCAAGGCTTTGTAGTGGTCTGGAATGCCTCAGGGAATGCCCAGGCCATCGGACCAGATCCCGCTGTCATCCCCTGCTTCTCTCCTCCCTCGTACGGAATGCATTGGAATGTTCCTCAGGTACTGGTGAGTCTTGGACCTGGGGGAAATCTGAAAAGGTTGCACCAACATTGTTCTAGCACAAGGCCCAGACCAACCCACAGGTAGTGTAGCTCTTAATTCACCATCCCCACTTATCAGCTATGGCTATATCCTGTACTTCAAGAAGTCTGCCATTCAAACACATCTCCGCTATTCTACATTCAGTGGAAGTATTTAACTGTATTTCTCTCCCATTATCTATCACATGTGTAATGGTTTTACATTGTGTCCAGTGTCCTAGGTGTGGATCGTTCTTTTCCCCAGGTTTTAAATAGCATTCAAACAGAGCATCTTTTCTAATAATGTGTGGAGGTGGGGCAACATTGTCTGGCATGTAGGGTCAGTTAAAATGTGAACAGTCATGCTGTATAGCTGCATCATTAAACGCCCTATTTCCCATCATCAGCAAACATTCTGTAGAACACATTGGCTGTTGTATGTAGTTACATTGGGCAGGAAGATATGAACATTCTTTTCTACTACACGAGGTGTCCGATAGATGGCACATCTCACACGTGCACTTGATAGCTAAGAGTAAGTTGACCATGTTTCTTCCAGGCTTCAGTTTCTCTAAATTCTTTGTCGCAGTGATCTATGTCATAAGGTACAGGGGTCGCCAGGAGTGGTTTGGTCGGCACCCTGGGCCCTGCACAGACTAAACAGACTAAACTAACTTGTGGTACTTGCGTTCTGACGGTCTGATTTACCCATTCATAAGTATGTTACTAGAACAACAATGTAAAATCCTACAGTCGTTGCTAAGAGTCCCTCACATCCTCTGGCCCACTTTCCGTAACCTCCTATGACCTTGCAGAGGAAGAGACCTCTTACTCCACAATTTCCACTAGGTTCTAATCCCCCAGGAGAGTACTGTATCTTCTGCCAGCGGTTGAGACGAATAGAATCTAAACATCTAAACCCCTTTGTAGGCTGGTCTTCTGTCACAGTGGGCACACCCTGGAAACAGCAAAGAAAGATGATCTTTATTCCTCTGCCTCAGCCGTGTGCAGGCTTACCCGTTTGCATTGAGCCAGAAGTATCCACGTGACTCTATCAGCTATTTTGACTGCGGTAGGTGTTGACAGTAGCACTTGTTATGGTCTGTCCCACTTGGGCGAATGGCAGTGTTTTCTTTTGAGGCTGTTGATTAGGACCCAATCTCCTGGTCCAACCTTGAATTCAGCCTCACAGTGTTCCTGTGTAGGGGAGAGAAGTCTGAGAGCATTTAGTTTCGACATCATCTTTGCCATATATTCTGCAAATGTATATTCAATCTCTTTGTCTGTTTCAGCAAATAGTTTGAGAGTTTAGGCAGTGTAGATTCTTCCATACATCATTTCAAACAGTGATAACAACATGCATACTTAATTTCACTAATTTCACTCTTGGATTCTCAAATTGCTCGGTTCATTCTTTTCTACCAGTCCGGCTGACTGGGGGTTGTATGAACAGTGATTGTCTATGGCTAGACAATATTTCTTTCTTTCGTTGGGATTTAACCCAATAAAATCAATAATGAATGATTAAACATCTTTCTCATGAAATATAAATAAGAAGTACAAATATATGCTTACTATCCCCACTTATTGAGGCATGTTTTCACCATGGCTCAATATTGCAGCATATCTTTTAATATTGTGAGATCTAATTCTTCAATTGTGTATGTGTCAGATGGTTGTTGTAGTGCGGCCTGGTTAGTGGCCTTGTCTGCTTTGTGGTTTCCCAATGAAACCGGGTCTTTGCATGTGTGCGCAATCAGTTCAATTAGTTCCGCTGCTTGTGCAGAATAGTGTGGAAGTATTGGCTATGCGTTCAAGGTTTATTTGTGTGAACCATCAACAAACAATAGTTAAATCAGCTTCTGGAAAAGGCATATCTTGTAGGTCAGCTCTGGCTGCCATAGTTTTTATCTGTCCTCTGCCGTAAGTAAAAGTGTAACTGGGTTAAATGTCACGCAGCGCTCAATATTGATATGAGGCTGAGTGAGCAAAAAAAAATTAAATAAATAAAAATAAGCATGTGGAACTTTCAGTGTAAGTGTCTGTTTAGTACAATAGGAGCAGAGGCCTGCACCGCCAAGGCTGCAGCCACTACTGCTTGTAAACATTCAGACATTGCTTGGGCTACTGGATCTAGCCGTGTTGCCTAGTATGCCACTGGTATCAACTTTAAGTCCCCACTTATGCATTAACACAGATGTTATATAACCTTTTTTTTTTAGTCTACAGTTTGTATGAATGGCTTTGTCATGTCATGGATGTGCTAGGACAGCAGAACTGACCAACAGTTGTTTTATCTGTTCAAATGCCTGCTTTACATTTTCAGGCCTTTTAATAATATCTCCTGCTGACCTGGGCTGAGAATATAGTAAACTCTGCAACATTTGTGTTTCTAACTCGTGGTTAGGAATCCATTATCTCAGAAGTTAGTCATTCTCAGAAAATACATAATTTATTTCTTTGTCTGTGGCTGAGGTGCTTTTTAAGATAGCTTTACTTTAGTGGACCATAGCTGCTAATGTTGTGGCCTTGTTTCTGCTAAAATCCTAACAACGCCAGGGTATGTTGTTTACAGGTCTTCTTATCTGGAGGAACAGCACTAGATGTTCAACAACAATTGACTGTCCCTCGAACTGTAGCTAAGTTTGAGGTCATGGCTTGTGAGAATACAGTCTTTTGAGCCAGCACTCAGCCCCCACCCATCCTGTCTTAGTCCAATGTATCAGTCTAGGTTAATGTAGTTAGTGTGACAGGCTTACATTTCTCTTAAAATCTTTTTTGGGCTAAACAGTGTATATTATATACATAATAATATTTTGGGACATCATTGTTTAATTTATTCTAAAACCTGTATGTATTGTTGGAACAATTCTAATGCCCAACCCACATCACATCTCTTCCTAATAAGTTTGTAGGGCATGTTTTTGAAACATAATCTGTATTTTGAAATATCTCTCCTGTTTCAAACTCTGCTTTTAGATGTCTCTTTCTTCTTACAACCTTACTGTTCTGGGCATCTAATTCTCTGATTACTGCTCAGCAGGCACCAAAGTCACATAAAACAAAACAAAAAATCATTGGCTTTCTTGCCACCATTAACGTTAGCTTTGCTCTGTTTGGTGCAACCAATAATGTAAAAACATTTTCAAATCAGTGTTACAATTTTCTTCTTGTTGTAGACATTTTAAACCACCTCTTATTGCTATTATCATGTGCGTCTTCTGCTTTTGACGCACTTTTTTCCCATTTGTAAGTTATTTTATGTATTTCTCTTAATACCTCTAATAATAACTGCTCTTGAAACCTTTTAAAATTACCTTTATCTTATTCTTCACACTAGGGTTAGTTATGTTTCTATTTTCAGACTCTCATAGTTTGTTCTTGAGATCGCAATGCTGAGTCAACCCGAGCCCGACCAGAGGTCCTCCGTCTCTCTCGTTTTGTGAGGAGGTTGAGGCCAGGGGATTTCCCTGGGGTGATCAGTCCCCTACTGGTTCCGGGTCAAGGCATCTCAGTAATGCGAAATCAGTCCTTTAATTACATAAATTATGACTATAATTATCTGTGTTTTACCCATTGTAAAAAGTTTGTCTCAATCCCACAGAAAAATAACACAGGAGTATCTCTGACTCTTGCAAATTCTTTATCTCTTAAGCAGACTGGAGATAGGTCTTTTAATTCGTCTCCCTCAGGAATATATCTATTCGTAACGTACTATACACCTCTAACTGAGCTATAACTGAGTTTCTCAATGTTTGTGTTTTGTCTCTTAAGGAGACCGGAATATACCTCAGCATCCAGGAGTATCTCTAACTCTAGCAAATTCTTTCAGGAATATATCTAAAACAGTTAGTATCAACCCCACAGCAAAACACCAGGTAAAGGGGAATGGATAGACCTTTAAAAGACTTCTCCGGAGTCGTCTAGAAATAGGTCTAGAGAGTTTGTACAGGCTTCCAGTGGCCAAGGGGATATATCTCTCATTTACCCCGAAGAGTTTGTACAGGCTTCCAGTGGCCAAGGGGATATATCTCTCATTTACCCCGAAGAGTTTGTACAGGCTTCCAGTGGCCAAGGGGATATATCTCTCATTTACCCCGAAGAGTTTGCGGAGGACCCCCTACCACGCAGGTTTATCTCTCAATTACAACCGAAGAGTTTGCGGAGGACCCCCTACCACGCAGGTTTATCTCTCATTTACAACCGAAGAGTTTGCGGAGGACCCCCTACCATGCAGGTTTATCTCTCATTTACAACCGAAGAGTTTGCGGAGGACCCCCTACCACGCAGGTTTATCTCTCATTTACAACCTTTTAACACAGCTAGCAAATTCGTTCAACACACGAGGCAAGCAGGAATATCTCTAACAACTTTGTAACCTTAAAGAATTCCTTCTCTACCCCGCAGAGAACAGGCAACACAGCCCCACTCGAAGACACGTGTACACAAAACCGAAACAAACAATAAACCAACAATATACTACCGTGCACTTACAACAAACAAACAATATACTCACAAACAGCTCGGAGTCCACACCCTACAGTCCAATTCTTTTCCTTCACTCTCGGCTCTCCCCGCTGGCAGGCCCTGGCCTCCTTCCAATTCAAGTTGGAGGTCTTTAGAAAAACAGAGTCTCATACTCCTCCGTATGGTCCAGGTCCTGATGATTAGCCCAGCGTGGAGAGCCGTTGAGGTTGTTGGAATCCCGGACGAGCCCCCAAATATGATAGGTGAAAATTCACCCTAGTTACCTCAGGACTCCGGAGCTGCATATAAGTATATTTATTAGACAACAATTGCAATCGGGCTCACTCCCAGCACAAGGCTGAAAGTGAAGCAATGATAAACACATCGCACAAGGTTTATATAGACAGAAGTTGAGCGTTCAGCAGGGATAATCACGTGGTGGATTTCTCACGTCCGAGGCAAGGATGGAAGTTTTGCAAGGTCGGAAGAAGCACAGTTCGACCCTTCTTATCACTTCTGGTCTAAACATGCTCTTGTACATATGCAGACTAAGTGGCACCTAATAATCTTAGTTACACACACGCAGAAAAGCCATGTTCCTGCTTTCATAAGCACATGATTCATACAAGGAATATATTAATACAAAGCACTTGATTATTATATTCTTAAGTCATTAACAGTGTTTGGAAATTATCTCCATCAGAGTTACAGTCAGACCGGCCCACTCAATACACGGCGCGCGGCCCACTCAGTTCACGGCGTGCTGCCCACTCAATACACGGCGCGTTGCCCATTCAATGTATCGCACGTATCGACCATTCAGTGGCCTACTTGGAAAAATACCCATACACTTAACATTATTTTGGATGATTACAAAGAAATTACATCATATATGTTTTTTTTTTAAATAACATTTGGATCCACCAATTTGTCTGGGTGGACACATGGAATAAAATGATACTGGCTATTGTAACACTCCAAGGTAGGTATAGTTTGCTAGATGAATAGGCTTAACTCTGGGCTAGTATCAGATGGTTATACGTATAACTACAGAACATTAAGGAATGAATATCCACACAATAAAGAAACTGGAATAAGAGGGTAGAATTAGTATGAACTATATTGTAGAAATGAACAGAATAGAACATACGATGGGGTGTGAACATCAGTGGTATAAGTAGTGTTGCATGCTGGGTGTGTGATTGTGTGTGTGTGTGTAGGGGTGTTAAAGGTGCATAACAAAACAATAAGTTAAGTAACAGTACCTAAACTAACTCTGCTGGCCCGGGTGCATTATAGTCACATGATAATAAAAAACAATATCAGTATACTCATGTGTTATTATGACCTCACTATCTAATCTAGATAACATATTAACATTGTTTATAATGTTAATGTTGTGTGTAACAGGGTGATTTTAGCATAACAAGCTAGCTGGTTAACTTATTTTACATAAGTTATTAGAAATTATAAGATTGCCCTCTTTACAACTACCACCATGGACAGCTTGCTCATCGATTGTAAACAAGTGACTACGGCTAACATGTTAAAATAGATCATCTCGATGATGACAACAGCGCGAGCTTGCTTATTTTACCAGATCATAACGGTCTCAATTTTGGACGTTTATCTACCTAACGTTAGCTAGGCTAGTTGGTAGTGAACGTTACCTCATCTGTGAAAAGCAAGCTAACATTGGCCAAGTCAACGCCACAACTTACCTTGTATCACTGTCACTGTCACGCGAAATAACAGTCGTAAATGGCCCAGAGTTTTCTTAAATGCAATTCCTCAAAACTACCAGATGCCCCACGGGCCGCTCCGTGTTAGAAGGGCTGACGGCACACATCACTACGGTTGCGTGCCCTGGCGGGGCTTGTATGCAAATCCAGGTCCGTTTAATTTAAGAATCCTCATCCTCAATCCGCACAGCTGAGAACACTTCGGCTGTGTAAGAACCCATTTTCAGGTGTTCATTAATAAGGTGGAGACCGTTTCTTAAGTTGAATTTCTGAAGTCCGTAAGAACACATTTCAGAAGGCACCATGAGTGTGAATACAGATTGCGAGGAGGAGTATAAAAATCAGTCAGTGATTTTAATTATTTAGTTAATAGAGGAAATTATACGTGATCTGAGTAGTATGGATAATAGTCGGAGGTGCTGGCGATGAAAGAGGGAGGGCCGGTTGGTGATGAATGTGGGCCGGTATTTTGGACCATCCCAACCTCGTCGGCCCACCGGGGATTCCCCCGGTATCCCCGATGGCCAGTCCGCCCCTGCCTACACACACACACACCTACACATACACACACACATACCTACACACACACATACCTACAAACACATACCTACACACACACACACACACACACAAACTCATAGCTACACACACACACACACAGACACATAGCTACACACGCACAGACACATACACACACACACACACGTACAGGCACAGACATAAACATACAGACACACTCACACACACACACGCACACACACACACAGCAATCAGCGCAGTCAGTCTGCAGCCCACCAGCGTCTAATCTTGCCGAGGACCACAAAACGGCGAGGAACAGGAGACGTGACGTGACAAGACACATCAATTAATCGATTGATCATCCTCTCATCCTCCCGTCCTTCTCTCGTCCAAATGATCTCTGTGATGAATTATGCATCAACACTCCTGATCTTGTTTTTTTCTTCTCAATGACTAATTCAGCTCTTCGCTGTTCATTAGCCGTCGCCATGTCTCTCAGAGCAGAAAATTAAGATTTCTCTGGTACCAGCTCCATTGATTTATATGTTATTATTCAGACAATTAATGGTCATTAGAGTCTGAAATGTATTTTGTGCTTGGAATAAGAGAGTTGATGAGCAGTGGGGGAGACTTGTGTATCTGTAACTTACTCTTTGATGAATGATCTGATGGCCTGCTGGAGAGCAATTGCGCAAATAAAAATGACATGGATTCAGTATTAAAGTAATATGTTGTATATTGTGTGAGAGTGTGTCTGCTGAGTGTGTGTGTGTGTGTGTGTGTGTGTGTGTGTGTGTGTGTGTGTGTGTGTGTGTGTGTGTGTGTGTGAGAAGGTTAGTTAAATGCATTTTCATGAGGAGACAGAAGGCAGACTCTAACCAGCCACCTCTGCACATTTGATGAAGCTGTTAATATTTATGGTGATAACGACCCAGAAGGGGATCTGCCCTGTAAGCCCAAGTAAATCTGTCATTGCAACACGGTCAAGTGTGTGCAGTGTGTGTGTGTGTGTGTGTGTGTGTGTGTGTGTGTGTGTGTGTAGGTGTGTGTGTGTGTGTGTAAGTGAGTGTGTGTGTTTGTGTGTGTGTGTGTATGTGTGTATGTATGTATGTGTCTCTGTGTGTGTGTGTGTGTGTGTGTGTGAATGTGTGTATGAGTGTGTGTGTGTGTGTGTGTGTATGAGTGTGTGTGTGTGTGTGTGTGTGTGTGTGTGTGTGTGTGTGTGTGTGTGTGTGTGTGTGTGCAGTGTGTGTGTGTGCGCAGTGTGTGTGTGTGTGCAGTGTGTGTGTGTGTGTGTGTTGTCTTGCACAGTAGTAGTAGTTGCCACATTGGCAGCGTTCCTCTGTCAGTGACTCACTCGGCTGGAATGAATGCTCAGGTGGAATATTTTACATTTGCTTGATATGCATTTGATGGGTGAGTTGTAATGTATCAAAGGGCTCACCTAGCAGCAATTTGACTTGACTTAAAGAGGTTTATTTGATGTCTTTTGAAAGGTGAACCAATCATTTCCATCAATTAATTATCCCTCACTTCAAATGGAAATGGGCTGAATTACTGCCGTCCATAAGTCCATAGCTTCCTGTCTGTAGGAGCTTTTTTGGAGTTCTGCGTCTTACTGACTGACATTTCAACACACCGCCAAGAGGAGCCAGATTCACAGCAGGCATGAGTCTACTGATCCCCGGGTGTTTGCTCAACCTCCTGAGCATCTACTGAGAAAATGCCTTCAAAAGTTTGAAAAACTCACATCTGCCAATGTGCTAAATACCAAGCCCACTCTCTCTCTCTGCTCCTCCCCCCCCCCCCCCCCCCACCCGCACAGGAGTCCTGCTCCAGCAGGAGGAGGACTTGAGTCAGCCTTCAAGTACTCCACCACCTCAGCTCTGTGTTCCTCCTCCAGGAGAGGCCATTGCCAACAGCCCTGTCCTCAGCGCTCACACCTGGGTTAATCCCTGACGGCACCTCGACGCCAGCTTTTCTGTCAGGTCAAACCGGTTCAGTGCCTTGAGCTAGTAAAAGAGTTTCATCTGAGTGTACTCTCACAATCAAGCAGGACAGTCTGTTTGTAATTTGCACTAAACAATTCAATTGTCCACGTCAGTTTTGCATCAATGTCGGTGAGAATTACAACTGAACCTCTTGAGCAACACAGAATGCTTCTCTTTTGTTTTTCCTGTTTGTGGGGTTGCCAAGCACAGGCGAGATCTCCAGAGTGGCTTATTGGAAAAGATTTTTATTGAGATAAATGTGGCTAAGATGCTGCAGTGTGCAAGCAGCTATAAATAGCAGGGAGCACAGCGTCATGTATGAAAGCAATGTGAACGCAGCATGATTGCGATGGAATGGGACGCATAACACATCAATTTGATGCAGGACAGATTTTCTGCTTTTATATGCTAGTAAATCAAATGTGCTATTCAATCCAATTCCATTTTATTTATCCGTGTAGCACAGCATACCCTAGAGCAGGCATAAAACCCACTAGGTCTCAGTAACCCACAACTGCAAAGGTGATCGACAGTGATAATAGTAGAAACTACTTCCTGACAGGAAATGTAGTTCATGTAGTTAATTTACGCTTATCTTTTTCTTAGAAATGACAAAGCCTCAATTTGACTCTGTGGGTCAAATCTGAAGAGTTGTACAGGTTAGTCAGCTGTGTATCCCAGCATGCACCTCACCACCCATATCACACCCCCTTTAGCCACTGGACTGGAGGAAGTCATCAAAAGAAAAGGGACTAACGAAAAGAGAGGCTCCTCTAATATAAATTTCAGGTTTTCACAGAAAAGCATCAACAAACGGAAAAGTGTCATTGGACAGATGAGGGCAATAGATATGAATAAGTGCATTGGACACATGTCTTAATTAGTTACCAGGTATTATGGAGCGATCCTTAAGACCATTAGTGATACAGGAGGTTAATAGCATTTTTACAGACTGGCTAGAAGCCCAGCTGGTATTGTGATTCTGCCAGTGACGTTCAAGCAACAGCCTCGCAGCCAAAGTGTTTAATCACAAGAGAGTGTTTAGACAGGGAGTTAGTGTTATGCAATCGCTATTCCTGAAAGGTGCTCACTGTCTGCTTAATAAGATAGAAGCTACAGGCCTGCTTTTCACAGCTTCCAGAGGAATGGGGGGGCTTCACAACGTAGGAAAGTGACTCTGTAACCTCTTAATCAGGTACTTTACATCTAATTAGCCACACCAAAAGTGTGGTCTTTTCTTTTATTTCAGATATTGTGAATGTCCTAATTTCCTTTTTTTGGTGCTCAAAGAGAATGGAGAAAACGCACATGCTCTCTCCTAGAAACGGGGAGTCTTGACCCAAGGGAAGTTAATTTCAGTCTGCGCCGACGAGAGTCTTGGCTCCCTCGGATATCAAAGGGGCATGGCTCTCAGTCACTCAAGTTCATTAGCAGATCCTCCCAGTGAATGTAATAGCACCAATTTACTGGATCCTCTAATGCTTCCTACATGCTACTGAGAGGCAAATGGGTAATGAACTGGCCAAATGAAACAGGAGCCACAGCACTGGTTTATTTCTAAGCAACTTTGGCTCTCTTATGATCACCCCCCTCTACAGTGTCAGCTCTCCCATTTTCCTAAAATGCCGTTTCCACTTTGTAACAGTAACAGCTTGTGACTTGTGCAAGTTAACTTCAAAGAGATATGTCAGCTTCGATTAATTCAAGTTTGAGCCCTTGCTCCTTATTGTTTTTCACAGAACCTTTGTGCTGCAGTGTGAGACAACTCTTTAATCTGGGACCATATTTATGGCGAAGGACAAGTTTTGTAGGTGAACGCCGGCTCTGTCTCCCTAAGTCTGCAGGCAGAGCAATAAACACGTCCTAATTAAATCTAAGCTTGTAAATGCAGCCTGCCTTCAGAAAGTGCCGGCAAATCTTTCCATCTTTCCCATTTCCTTCCCATGAACAAGCATATAAACAGCCTATTTTAAAGTTTCAATTAATGTGCAATTATTCAAAAAGAGCTAATGCATAAAACTAAACAAAAGCACTCAGTGACAAAGTGTAGGAATTTGTGTTGAAAGTGATCAAGACGAGGCTACTGCAGGAGACTGATTCAGGTCCTTTCTTCACAAGAGACGAGCTGACAAAAATCTTCAGAATGTCTTTTTTATATGCCTTAAAAAATGAGGCCAGATACATTTTGTAGCCTTCAAATACATATCCATGGATTGAATGCTTGTGTATTGAGCATGTGATCCTCTAGTGACACAAGAGAACCTTAAGCAGAGCATATACTGCAGAAAGTCTTTTCTGTCTATACTGAAAAAAGCTGTCTGCCTCTTGAAGCCTTAGTACCCCTCATCCTTACATAGCTAAGCCATACTCGAAACTGTCACACTTACCTGAAGGAGAGATGAGATTCACCATTAGAGGAAAAAAAACAGCTATATAGTGCATCTTTTCAGTGATAACAGCATTACAAAACAAAGACATAGCACAAAGTTTGCCCTCAACAACAACAGCAACATCAGAAACTCCTGAGAGCATGCATGCGCTTAGTGGTTTCACCCGCAGGTCCGGAAAATGACTGACGCACTTTTGGGTGCAAAGTAAATGTTCACCCAGATATCTTTTCAGAGGGATGACTGTAGAGGCGAGGAGAGTGCCCATTAGCTTCCGTTCCTTTGTGTTGTGTTCTGGTACTAACTAAAAGCTCAGTGATTTGATCATTATACTCCATTTTCCCCAAACAAAGCAGAGAAAAAAGGCAGAGACCCTCTTGAAAGGCATGAGAAGAATGCCTTAGTTGTGTTTAAGAGCACTTCTTCATCCCTCTGTGTGCAATTTCAATGTGAATATAATCATTCTGTGTGCCCTCTGTGGGTTACAGTGTGCATGGCTTTAGAGTGTTTTTGGTTGGTTTTCTTTCTTCGTGTGACTTTTACTTTTTGTAGATGTCTGTGTGCCTCTATGTGAACATGTATGTGTACATGCAGGAGTGACTCAAAGCAAAGGTGATTGTTCCCTTCGATAAAAACCCTTCACAGGGTTTATTTTTGTATTCTTCCATGCTGTGAAAGCAATTTGTTCATCAGGCCTGGTACTCTTCCCTACAGCTCTGTCTTTTTCACGCTGTCCTGGTCTGACTGCCCTGTTGCATTCAAGGCGTTTCTCTCTCTCTCTCTCTCTCTCTCTCTCCCTCTCTCTCTCTCTCTTTCTCTCTCTCCACGCAGCAGCAGCAGACGACTGAAAGGAGACATCTGAAGGCGAGTGTGTTCCTGGGCGATGTGCTTGCCATTGGACACGCGGGCATAAAAACTGCTCAGCAAGGCTTGTGAAAGATGATTGCGGGATCAGGAGTAAATCTGCCCCACAGGGCTCTCCTGGGGTGACTGATGTTGGTGGAACACGTGTGCAACTGCGCAGCCACTCAGGAAACGAAAGAAAGCGCTTGCCTTCTCTCTCTCTCTCTCTCTCTCTCTCTCTCTCTCTCTCCCCCCATCTGTCTCGCTCTCTCATTCTTGCTTCTCTCTCTCTCACTCTCTCCATCCATCTCTCTCTCTATCTGTCTGTCTCTCTCTCTCTTTGTGTGTCACTAACATTGTAGATGGGCAGCGAATGCGAATGGGGAATGTGCTCACCCACCTGTGACTGTTAGACTGTGGAATAGAAATCTGTGAATCTACCCTGTGGACAGGAGCACACAGTAACACAATACACCACAAAACCCATTCCAGGAGGCCATCATATTTCATACCACAGTGACATACTCATATTGCACACAGCAATCTTGCATCTTGCAGTAACATATGTCAGAAAGAGGGACAGCAACCCACTAGTAAACCTATTTCCTTTAGATTAAAGTAAAAAAAAAAAAAACTGTACAAAAAGCTTGTTGGGCAAAAATTCATTCACTACAGCACGCTGGCTAGGCACGTAGATATTGGCGAACTACGCAGTTGCCTAGAGCGGCAGATCAGCAAGGGCAGTGGAGAGAGAGAGTGAAGAATCTGGATGAAGACAAGAGAGGTTGCTAACCATGTTGGAGTAATCTAAATTTGATACACTACCATCCCCTTTCCTTCCCACACTAAGGCAAGTCACAGTGAATTTCTAGGATGGCTCCGCTCCCAGGTTCAGTTCGCCAGCAGACCCCATGCAACTTTTTTTTAAGTACGAACCAATCAGCCACCAGTGGGCAATGGCTAAAGAAGACTTGGGTATTAAGGTCCAAAATGGTATGTTATAATAACGTTACTTTAGCAGACTTACAGTTTCGAACTTAGCCATTACAGTGGAGAATCTCCACAGTGAATGCTTTATGGCCAAACTGAGATCAATAAACTGGCCTAATGTTATCTGTGGTGTTTCTTAAAATTTCAAACGAGTAACATGGGCAGAATGTTAAATGAAGAAACTAAACAAATTTTCATATGAGCTTATTCAAGCGATGCTCCTTCTGAATGGGAAGTGTTGCTGACACCATGTGTAAAGAGTTAACATCAGTTGGTTTGTTACAGTGTAGACTCTACAACTGACTCTATGTATGATCTTTGTGCAAATCTCAATATCAGCGAGTGCAATATTTGTCATATGTGCAATAATTCTCGAATGATGGAGGACGACTAGTATGTCTAGTCAGAGCTACGACGGAACTGTAAACCAAAGTATGATTTAGTTAGCTTTCCCAAACTGTTAGCTAAATGGCGACTCAGGCTGGGCGCGGCTTTAAGGCGCCATATTATGTTATTATATTATGTTATTATATTATATTATGTTATTATGTTATTATATTATGTTATTATGTTATTATATTATGTTATTATGTTATTATATTATATTATGTTATTATGTTATTATATTATCTTTTTATATTATGTTATTATATTATGTTATTACATTATGCTATTATATTATGTTATTATGTTTTGCCTACAGAGCAGCAGAACGTCTTGTGCCGGCCCTGACGATACCATATCCTCTTATCTGAACACTTGTATGCCCAAAGTACGTTTTTGAAAGCACACCATGTTTTTTTATCTTCTGAAGTTACATAAATATTTCAAAGACATAACCTGTATTACTGGAACATACACAGAGAACAACACTAATATCAACAGCGTCAATATATATTTGCCTGAATACCTCTCACTCAGATGTGAAGTAAAACTCTCCCTGCTGGTGTTCAGATGTAAATAAAAGGTTAATTTACAGTAGATAATCCTCTGGTGTGAAGTGAAAGCCCCCTGTGTATTTGATTCCACCTGTGCTACCCACAGTCTTCCATATAGATCATGTTTTCCCAGATAGACCCCCAGATGGCCCCCAGTCATTTAGAGCCTGGGCTGTGTAAACGCAAACAGAAAACACGGATTTTGACGGTGCAGAACGTATTTTCTGCCTGAATACCTCTCTCAGACAAACTTGTTATGCTTGTTGGCCCTCTGGGGCAGAATTAAAGCCTGCTCTGCGTTTGATTCCACCTGTGCCACCCACAGACTTTCACCGTCTGTTTCAAGCAGCCGCGATGACTCAACACAACCCTCCATAAACTCATCAAACAAGAAACAAGCCAGACTGCCAGTGGCCCACTGTGGCATCGAATGACTAAACAAATTGAAAATCAAAGCGCCTTCCTGGAATGTATGAGCCGTCATTCTGGCAATGTTCTTCTATTTATATATCATTGAGAGGATTTAATCTTCTGTGCAAACTAACAGCGTGGCACACATATTGCAATTTAGTAAGGGTGCCACCAGCAATGAAATGATATCGATGTGCAGCCCTAAAAATGAGACGATTGCCATTGTCATTACAAACAAATCTGTCCAGCTGCTTCAGGAACATATCCTTTTTAAGAGGTGCTTCTGGGGGAGAAAATGTCATCAAGCGGGACTTTGGACACTTCTGCTAGACATCAGCACGAGCCCTGGGAGTGCCGTTATCAGTCAAGGTCGTCTCATCGTGTCCGACGTAACTCGTCAGAGGGACGAAACGAAACGAGATTCGAGAGGCGGTGGAGGATTCGTAGCCTGGGCCTCCACGGGCGCAGGTCCCCCCTCACCTTACAAACGAGAGATTGATGTGGTGTGCCCTCGCCTTTTACAGAGCAGCCTGCTGGACTGAGCCAGCGCAATCATATGGTTTATTGTCCTGCTGCTGGTTCCTGACAAATCGAGTCAGAGGGGGGGGGGGGGATAGACTGCCATCACTGTTCTCTCTACTCCAGTAAACACTCATCTCTTATGACCCGCGGAGAGAGAGAGGTCTGAAATGGCAAGTCAGGAGGTTTATGGAAAGAGGCTGAGGTGGGATGTGTGGGGGAGAAGAAGAGGGGTGGGGGTGGGGGTGGGGGCGGGGGCGGGGGCGGGGGCGGGGGAGGAAAGGATGGCGGGATGTGAGGGACTGGAAAAGCCAACACTGCTGCTCGGAACTCATGTTGTTTCAGTCCTGGAAATCCCTTTAAAAAGTGCCACTGGCTCTTCAGCACTTGACTCCTCTTTTATCTTACAGTATATACTAGCTATAAGCCTACTTCTTGTTTATGCTCCCTACTTGCTGTGACTGGCAGTTAATGCTAGTTTGGAACAACGGTGCACCACTTCGGGTTGTGTAACTGTCTTGTTTTCCGACCTCTGTTTATCGGGTTTTTAGCACACAAGTAAACTTAAAACTTAAATCCTTTCATCCTGGAAGTCTTCATCTCTCTCTCTTTCTCTCTCTCCTTCCCTCCCTCTCTCTCCACAGTGCGCCTACATTAAATTTCATATTTTTCCACTCTTTCCAAAAAAACCTCCAGTGTATCAGAGTACAGGAACTTAGTTGGTGAGAGTGCAGCCTGCCTTCATGGAAGAGCCAGAACATAAATGTGATTTAGAAAGGGATGAGTTGGCAATTTGTTGATTTACTTTAATGCTGTAATATATTTTTAATCCGGGACTCCAATAACGCCTCAAGGATGGCTTTTCTGATGACACTTTGCAATTTTACTTCTTCACCAGACACATGCACATACAAATACTCACAGTAAAACACACACATACACATACACATACACACACACACACACACACACACACACACACACACACACACACACACACACACACACACACACACACACACACACGGCATAGCAATCCAACAGCTCTATTGACACACACACACACACACACACACACACACACACACACACACACACACATAGACACATATATGTAAACACTCTGAGAGAAAGAGAGAGAGATCTAGCCCCTGTGACACAGCACTATAAATAACTCATGTCAGTCATTTTGCGGTGTATGTGGATGAAAGCTCCCCCTGAGATGACAGGTTGAATGATCAGCTCACTGCTGTTGCAGGCACACTCCAGGAAGCGCTCTCTTCCGCTAGCGTGCGTTGGCTTCCATGCTAACTCCTATCCTCCCTACACGCACACACTCCTCCTCGGAACTTTGAGATGCTCCAGATGGGGCTGACAGGCCATCAATCCATCAAGCCAGTCGTACAGACTCCTGAGTCTCAGCATCCTTTTCCTTAACCAGCAAGAAGCGCGCACGCACACACACACACACACACACACATTCACACACACACATGCACACACTCACACACACCGGTAGCATAAACATAATTTCCCCTGTTGTACATGGAGCTCCACCACAGCATGGCACAGCACAACATGGCAACCACAGGCAAGGGATTTATTTTGCATCACTTCCCTTTGTGTACCCCCCGCCACCTCCCCCTGCCTCGCACCCCACGCCCTGCACACGTGCACCTCCCAGTTTGTAAGCCCACACCAGATTAACCAGGCACTGTACGCCACTGATAATTGTCCTTGGTATTTGAATGCAGTCATTAGCATTGAAATGTGATGCAATTTGTCGACATCCCGCTGTTAGGTTTCAGGGCTCAGAACAAATCGATTACAGTGTGCCGGGGCAAAGGGGCGGCTGCTTTTGCAGCTCACAACTAACGTGCCTCTGAGACATGGCATCTCTCTTTAAATGCCGAGCTGAACAGAAGGTCCTCATTATCTCCAGTCTTTCAGTGTGCTAACACACAGCTAACAGCTAACATACAGCTTTTTGTCTGAAGTGGCAGTCTGAAACTGTTATTTCTGCATGTAGAATTTACGGAGATCGTGACTTTTTAGATAGACAGGTTGCCACTTCCAACAAATGATGTACCACAGAGCCCAGCTGCTATTTCCCTCTAAAGTCTTCTACCTGGTTTGTTCTGGGGTCAGCCCTGTAGTACTGTCCATTTGCAATAACCCACTGATCACTGGCTGACACGGTCGGTATGGATCACACTGTAATGAGGGGTAAAGGGGGGGCTTCTCTTCTGATATACACCCTTCTGAGAGGTTATCATGCAGCATCAGCAGGCACATAATCTAATTAACAATCAATCTTCTTCATCTCAATACTGAATGATCAGTCATGCAAAATGTATGATCGAATCATATGGCTGATGTATGGCTGTGGGAACATATTACCAGGCAGACGTTTATCTGTGGCAAACCATGCTTCGGCAATTGTGATGAGCTCGTAAGATTAACCCAACACATAGCTCATTAGGTTTCCCCATCGGCAACAACTAAGATCTCTACATGAACGTCTATGTTTAACGGACCAAAATGGATGACCATGTACATCAACCCATGCAGCCATTTACAAGACCTAGAGGGAACACAGAGCGAATACGATGAGCCTATGTGTGATGGAAGTTTACTGTAAAAATGTAATTAGCTGGAGTTTTTTTTTCATTGCTATCTGTGATGGGGGGCTTAGGATCGATAAGAGTATAAATTACCGGCAGTTACACAGGAACTAGAAGTGCTGTCATTTGCAGATTCAGATAACCAGTCCTCGCTGTTTATTAGCAGGGTGATCTTCTCAAATGGGACGACCTGAGAGGGGGCGGCCACAGTATCAGGCATGATCATAAAAATAAAGCAAACAGGGGGGGGGGGGGGGGGGGGGGGGGGGGGGGGGGGCAATCTCATCATTAAGGGAGAGTCCGTTCACCATATACCAGCCGCTGTCGACATTAATGTGCTGACTGCAAAGAGCGAGAGGGAAAAATGTATGAGTTGCCTCACAGTCATGTGTGTTACAACTCCTAAGGATCCCCTCAGCGAGATATAAGCCTATATAACTATTTATCAATAGACATGACTCCAGTCATAAAGTGTTATGATGTTATTATTATGTAAACTTGTATGGGGTCACATATGTCAGCATTTGGGGAATAAAAAGCATTTGACATAAAGACAAAGATGTCCTCAATGCTTATAGACCTTGTGGTCCGCTACTGACTTCCGTGTCAAAGCGATTTTCTGTATTGGAGAATAACATGAGGATTTTGCATAATCACACCTACCACACTCTGAAATGCATCCATTTTGCCCTACATACTTTTGTTGAGTGGATCTCCAATGCTGTGAAGCTAGTGAACTAATACTTTACATGGGGCTGACCTGAGCCACCTTCTCAGCGCATTCACCAGTTAAGGGCTCTGGGGAGCTGAGGGTTGCCTGGCAGCGTTGACATTGTTTGCTAATGTTAGTCCAATAGCTATTAAGTTATAGAATTGATCAATCATGATAATGACAAAAGACAACATACTGGCAACTAACTATACTAACTATGTAGTGAAATCTAAAACTTGCTTGTCATTAACTGCACTTTTTTCGCTGCAGTGGCTGGCCAACAGCACGCCCCCCCCCCCATCCCCCCCACTTTGTTTTCTCCAACAACGTGATGTCCGAAGTGAGCACTGAATAGTTAATAGGTTAGTTCCAATGTAACAAGAATCTTAGTTTCCCCTCTTAACAGCATCAAAGATCACAGGACCCGTACAACATCAGATAACAAAAGTATGCAGGGCAAAACAGCAGCATTTCAAAGTCAAAATCCCCATGTTATTTTCTTATAGAGAAATGTTGGCAAAATATGGCCCCATTTTGTAGTTCATCCACAGAGGTATATTATCAAGAGCTAAAAGAAGCTTAATTACACATTCAGATACTTCAAGCTCTAAGGGCTAACACTGTCAGGCTTTATGAGTGCAGTCATTACTGTGTAAAGGCCTAAGTAGTTATATAGACTTATGTCAATCATTATGAGGCATAATGATCACTTTGAAACCTTTTATGGATGTGTTTATAATGCCTTATGGATACTGGGTTAAGGAACACGCGATATGCTTGAAGTGTAACAAATGCTTTATAACTGTTGTGGGGTATTCTCCTGGACTGGTGGACTAAATATACATCAGCTAGGGCGACATTTGGTTAATACTTTTGTTTTCGATAATAACATATGATCATAGGGAGTTTGATGTGATCATAGTAGCTTTTTAAAAAGTCACTCAAATCTAATGCACATTAAATAAGACAGTCTATTAATAAGGTCTGAATGTTCAAGTGAGAGGAACTAACCATTGCATAAATAGAATAAAGGATTTATGTTCATAATTTCATTACTTTCTGTGGTGAATGCACTGGGCAAAGTGGATGAATAATCATATATATGAAAAATGTATCTGGAGAAGGGCCCATTTTTTCTATCACTTTGAATTATACGTAATAATGTAATTGTTAATAAAGTTGATAAGCATTTCCTGTCTGGAAACATAAGATTAGATTATGAATTTGCTTAATTAAAAACTTTGTTTTTTGCGAGCACAAAGAAACAGAAACCTGCAGAGTTGGAATGAAATTAAGCAGAGCAAAAAGATTTAACACCATTCACTACTGTTTCTTGTGAAAATGAATGAACCTACTGAAGAACCATGATAAGTCTTTTAAGACATTTATGTTTCAAGCGTACCGTAAGTATTTTTTATTTTTCGAATTCTGTGTTAGAAAAGTACAATTTACTAATAAAAAATGCATTTAGTATCTAATGCTGATCATGATAATGCATGATGATGTCTCTACCGTCATTAACTGCAATGCATCTATTGTGACATTTGGTGACATTTGATTCCTAGTGAACATAGAAGCACTGAGGCACACGCTTTTCCTTGCAGTGAAAAAATTGCGTCTGACATTTCTGGGGGAAAAAAAGACAAATACAGACAGCCATTTCCCCTCTCTACAGAGCAGCTGTTTTAGAGACTGGTGCTCTCACAGAGGTAATTATTTTTTCAGCCTTGATGGCCGCAACAGCAACAGGGCCGGACCTGCCCCGAAGTCTGCCGTTCTCTGGGAGACTTTCACACCAGCTTTAGTACCGTGCTAATGGGAGCAGAAGGTGTGCTCCCTTGAAAGAGGGCACTCCTCTGTTCAGTGGTGGTTCTGGGCATAAGTGAGATAGGCAATAGCAATAACCTAGATGCTTAGTGGGTGCACAGAATTTCAAGGGAGAGGGACATCATTACCTCATCCCACTCCACCCAACATCTGCTAAGGGGACCATCTGAGCTACTCCGTGTGCGCTACAATCTCCTCATCTTCCAGAGCCACTGCATCTGCTGTTCCATACCTCAGGTGAACCTCCCCATACAACAGCAGCCTCTCAGACACAGTTCTAGCCCTGATCAGTGAAACAGCTCTTGTCCTTTCTGGTCAGGCACCAAAACACATCCAGAGTCAGCTACTCTCTGAGACTGTATATCCTGTGTTCTTTTTCATCATACCTCTGCATCTGAATAAAAGAACAAAGCCGTGAGAGAATGGCTCAGCAAGCCCTCAGATGATCAGAAGGGGACATAATCCATGTCACCAGTAGGCTGCAGTGAGCCATATTTATGTGGCTAGTGTCACAGCTGCCAAATTATCCCTCTCTCTCTCGAGGGGGGAGGAGGCGCTTGCTAAATCGATTGCAAATTCGACGCATCTTCCAGGCGAGACCTCGACCTGGCACAGCCACTTGGTATGGAAGTCACATTGCACTGATTACAGGTAATAGTTCAAAATGAGTTCTCTCCATTTCCTCTTAATCATCGGACACAGATGCGCCCCGATGCTCATCAAAACACAGGCAGGTGATTGGATCAATTTGTGATTACCGTGCACATTAGTGCTTGGTAGGAGAGGAGAGATACACCGACACGAGAGAGATGCTGTGACTGCTTGTCAAATTTCCAGAGCCGTGCTGCTCAACTAGCAGCTCTCGGGGAGGGAGAGATTATGCAGGTTTAACAGACGCTATAAAATATATCAATCCAGTCGTGCAATCCGGAGTTATAGTGTGGCCTGTGATCTGAGGTGAGGTTTCCGTCAAATTGCACTTCATTTTCATGGGGGTTAACAATTAAATTGTCAGTTGGAAGTCATAACCGACCTCTTGTTCAAACAAACACACACACACACTTTCTTATGCAGTCCATAGTCCCAGTGATTATGCTAGTGTCTTTCAGCATTGCACTTGACTAATGTATGAAAACCAGTTCTACTAATGCTTGGACAGGTGAGGCCAGGATACACACACATGCACACACACACACACACCTATTAGGTGATGTATCTGTTAACTAGACCTGACTTCAAGAAGCTCTGGTCAAAACTGAATAACAGACTGCACACATAAAGATGCTGGGTCAGTGGCAGAATGAAGATAGGGTGGGGAAAAGAAGGCGATGAGAAGGGATGGTGCGTACAGTAGCAGGAGAGAGGGTAGAAGAGAGAGGGGCGGAGAGAAGGCAAGCAGAGAGAGATGAGAGGAACAGGTAGAGTTACAAAGGGCTGCACTGGTGAGAGAGAGAGAAAGAAAGAGAGGACTTTGTGGTCAGTGGCAGAATTAAGAACAGATATTGTAGAAAGAAAGACTTTGGTCCTGTAGCTACCTCTTTATTTTTCTGCCCGTCTCCTCTGAGCCGTCTGGCCGAGAATGATCGTCTGGCTTCAGGACATCACTGATCAGTCCCCATGTGGCCATGACAGTCCATTCAGGGAGGCTGGTGAATGTTTGCCAGATTAGATGCACCTTGCTCCTGCTCTTTTGTGTGGGATGGTATCTGATGACTGCCAAATAGAAAAATAAGTGACAGTAAACTGCACTAGCATGTGCTATTTATAGGATACAGAAAGGGGAAGCATAGGGTGTATAAAGCAACATATTGTGTGCATAGCCATTATTTTGAACTGAATGAGATTTTGTTTGAGTGCTGACAGTAGGCCTACTAGAGACTGCATCGCGTTGACCACTGGGTGGCTAAATAGGCATTTTAACGGCTTGGGGAATAAGCCAGCCTCTTTGTTTACTTCCACTCAGGACAGATGATCAGTCTGTCCCTTTAACAGGGCTATCGACTCTGGATTCCAGTAGAAAAGCGGCGTTTTAAATGCCTGCCTTGACGTCACTAAACTTTTTAAGCAGCTCCAGCGAGCGGAATGTGAGGAGACTGTAGTGCGGGTCCCGATGGTAACGGAGGCGAGCGGCTTTACGCGGCGCAGCCAGAAAATCTCCACTCTCAGTGAGTTTTACTCTGCGTTTTTCTGTTTCTTGTCTTGGCTCGGAGAAAACCTCTTTGAGCAGAATGGAATCTTTATCGGGACAAGGGCAAGTTTTGAGTAGAAATTAATACATAAACACAAAGTTCTTGTCGTAGTAGCCTGGCTGGCGTGCTTTGAGCAGAGAAAGAATTGTGTTGTCGGTGTTAGAGATTCTCTTTTGTTTCATGCATTACGCACGTATTCTTTGTTCAACAAAATGTATAAATCAACATGCTTGTTGGTCATTTTGTAGTGAAACGTAATAAATCGAACGTTGCAGAATTATGAGGTCGATTTTGACTGTTTGTTTCCCCTAATGATAGTAAAAGTAGCGTTCGGGAAAGTAGTAGTATTCCCACGTATTGATATGGAATGGAACTGTTCTACTATTTGGATTCATTTTGTAATTAAATATTGAGAAAGGTCGCGAAGATGTAAACAGCGGTGACAATGGCACGTGCAGATTGGACAGTGTCAGGATTGAGAGACACAAAGTGCAAACGGGTTCAGAGCTGAATTTGGGTGGTCTCTTGGAAGTTGCTATTTGATGTTGATAAAGGAGCAAGGAGTGTTTTTGTTTGTCCTCTGTCAGATCGCCCATCCACAAGTGTCCACGCTTTTCAGTCGACCCGTGTGAGGCGTACAACTCAAGGCATCGTTATAGGTACGATATGGCACGGCTGTAAGGTAGTCCATTTTTGCCACTTCATGAATCCTATCTATCTTATATCCTGATATTTTCATCAAGCTTTGGGTTACTTTTTTGCAGTGTCTGCTAAAAAGGGTATAACTGAAATCTTAGGGTTGAATGACATTGCTGACTGGACACCCTTCTTCTTGAAAGTGCCCTTGGCTGGCAAAATTAGATTTCTCAGTCTACCAAGCGTACGCGGTTTACTTGGCGCTGGCCATTAAAGTTGGCAAGGCCAGCTCTGTACGTCAGAACTGACCTCCGTGCGTGATGTCCACCTGCATGGGTGACTTATTTCTGTAAAACCATTAAACAGGGTAAACAAAATTGTTCAGCAAGTCAGTCAGTGTGCTGCAGTATTAATTGGTATCTTTTAAACTCCGTGCCCGCAGGCATGGTGGGGATAGACTGTTGATTGTGAATATGTATAGGATATGATCAATTTGATAGAATGATGCATAGTCTACATGATTGTCCCCAGTGATTCAGTTATTTTCATCTATTGAATGGAAACAGATCCATGTAGAGGTTATAAATATGTATGAATGGTTAGCACACTGAACATGTGCATAATTGCATTGGCATATATGCAATCAGTCAAGCATAGCTGCTCTATCTCTCTCATGCGCCCTCTCTCTCTCTCTCTCTCTCTCTCTCTCCTCTCTTTCTCTCATGCTCCCTCTGTCTCTCTCTCTCCCTCCCTCTTTCTCTTTCTTCTTCTCTTTTGCATGAGAATGAGCTTTACATTGCATGCATGGGCACCTCCCCTATGGCCAATACATCAAACAAAACGGCTGTAAGGGACTTACACATGATCGCTGCACTTCTGAGCACAGTACATCATTTCTCCTTCTTATCCCTTAGGGGCTCACAGGAAAACCCAAAGCTCCACAGGTTTCACTAAAAAAAACCCTATCCCCAATCCCTGTGTTATTCATACAGGCCCATAATCACTGGCATGTGATCTTACCATAATATGTTCCTGGTTGTCATTTTTGGAAACCTTTGCCCCAGCCTGCACTTCAAACAGCCAAGGCAGAAGTCAAAAGGCCTGAGCTCTGACTAGCAATAGAGCTGGCAGCCGAAGCGGTCCTCCATCACCTTGGCTGAATTCGGAGCTACTGGCTTGTTAAGGGGATAGAGATGTAGTCTCCGGGGCGAAGAACACAGCAGGGCACCTCGTTTTCATTTATTTATTTCCAGGGCACACTGTATCGAACATCCAGAGAGGAGGCCTTATTGAGGCAAGAGTGGGCATTTCGTTATTATTATTACCATTAGACTGCCGCAATCAATAGGTTGAATCAAAGAGAAAGGGATCATAGAAAGTCGGTTTTAAAATTTTATTTCATATTTTAATGTTTCTTTTTAATTTATTTATGCATTAGTGTTCTGCTTTTCTGTCAAACGTAATGGCTTAAGTGCCCATTTGGAGGAGAAAAATCGAGAATCATTGTAATCACAGTGACCGCTGTGCTTGTTTTTTTTTTTTTAGATGGAAGCTTGAGGCGATAGTGTTAAGGAGAAGTATGTAGAGCTGCTTGAGTCTTAATTATTGTGTTTTCCCCATTGAAAATGTTGCTCTCAACAAGGTCCTGCCTAGTGTCACACACCACTTTTCTAGCTCTCTGGGGTAATAACTGCAGCTGTTGATTGCTAAAATATGACTTTTGTATTTCAGATTAGTGCAGACTTTATCATGTATGCGAATAAAAAGGAAAGCGTGTTTACTTTGCCATGGGGGGCAATTCCAGATCATTCCATTTGTGGCTGTGAATGTTTTGAGGGTGGTTTGGAGTCGCCCTCCTGACATCGACGAGGCATGTCTAGACCAGAGGATGTGTTGTGTTGATTTAGTGCATTTTTGTAGTTGTTTTTTTTCTCGCCAGCAACCACATCTTAGACCATTGATAGCTGTGAATAGCTTGAAGGCAACCAGATTTGGACTGTGACCTGACGCTCTGAAATTTCAGCACTAACGTTGACCTGATAGCATTCATCACCACAAACTCTCTTTGATGCAAACGATATGAGACTTCTTCATAAAAGAGAAATGAGTCGAGGAAATGGCAAACCCGCTGTGAAGCTTCCCAGTTTTCTCTCTTAAATTGCACCTGATTCTGTCCTAAATTGAAAACGACGGCAGTGTATGGAGTAGTTTCAAAAACAGTTGCGAGGCGGATGGCGTATCCCTTTGATTTGAGCTGTGCATAGATATTGACTGCTGGCAGTTTGAGCTGACAGCACAGAATTGTCAAGCAAGCAACAGTTGTAGAGCCGTTCTCCCCACGAGCCAGTCAATGGTGACTTATGCATCAGCGTCCCAACTCACAGGTCCGCGTTGCCTGTGATTTAAACCTGGTATTGATCAAGTATTTACAAATGAGAAATATGGGGTACTTTTTCATTTTCATATCCTCATTTGCTGCATTAGAGCTAGGGTAGGTAATGTATTTCAGACGCATGTTTTGGTATATTTGTAGAAATTCTCTTTACATCCCGACAGCAATGAATGAATTAAATGCTCTGACTATAAAAAGAAAAGAATCACCCCACAGCAGTCACATTCGGTCCAAATGAAATGATTGGATGGCCTACCTGCCTGTCTACCTTCCTACCCACCGGCATGCACTCTGCCCATTCTCTTGTTTGCTAAAGCTAGTGAAAGTGCAGCAAAAATGTCCAGTTCCAATCCATACCTACGACAGTCCGCTGGATGACAAAGGTGCGACCAGAGCCTCAATGAACATAGGCTATCATCTCCAGTGGACTTTCCCAGCTGCCCTGCAGAAGTAGAGAACCGTCGCTGATAGAGGCAATGGTAGAGGAGAACCACAACTTCAAGGGCTGTGTAGCGAAAGGCTTCCATAGTTAACAAACACAGACGTTTGTGACACAAACTTAGAAGCACAGTCCAATATGGGTTACGGGAGTTGCACAGGCATATGCACCCAACATGCCTGCTCCTCTCAGTCTGGCTGACGGTCGACCAACCACTCAACCACAGAAGTCCGTGGGCAGCAAAGGAGATAAGGACGAAAAGGTCCAAGCACTCAGGCAGTTGTTGTTTGTAGTGGTTGGTTTGTTGGTTTGGCAGTTAGCATAATGAGCTATAACCTAGCTCTTCAACCCAACACATCCCCAACAGGTCAAGAGGTAACAGTGGCAACAACTGAGGGAGTTGAAGGGCCTGGTTGCTGTATTCCTGTTGGACAGGTAATTGCTTAGTAATGCAAGGCTGGGGATTCAGCAGGAAATGATATTGTGGGCCTGCATCTGAGAAGCCTCTGTAAAAATGACAGCATTCTCCAAAGCAGGGCTCAAACGCCATGTTTAAATACTTCAATCGGCAGTGAACCATGCAGATAATTGGAGGTGTTGTATCTTGCCAGTTTCAGACTCATCCTGTTGACTCTGGGACATGGGTGTCACTGAGAATTTTGCTGTGCCTGTAACACCACTTCCCTTCAAAGCTTAACATTTTCTCCCCGTGAAGTTCGACATCAACAATCATCATCCTTATTAGGCCCAAGCTGCTAAAACACTTCATGAAAATACAAAAAAAAGGAATTGTTCAAAGTAATCCAAAGACTGAGCATCAACTCTTGCAAAACATTGACTGGCTTGCTGCATCGCAGCCCTTTTATTCAAGATAATGGAGCCTAATTGCACAATGGCAGAGTAAACAAGGCTTTTGCAGCTTTAGTTTCACATCAGTTATGGCACAGACACAGAAAGTCATTAAAGAACCTGCCTCTCTGAGCTGGCTGTACTGTGTGAATAAATCAATCCAGGACCCTCTGGCCCCTGTCGCTCCCTCAGACATGATGTTGTTGTTTTTTCTTAAACATTGCATATTTTATTATTTACCCCTGACACTACTGTTTGGCATGGAGCAGCTGGTGGACTGGGGCCCAATACAGCCACTAAGCCTGAGTGTCTCTTTCCCTCTCTTTCTCTTTCTCTCTCTCTCTCTCTCTCTCTCTCTCTCTTTCTCTTTCTCTCTCTCTCTCTCTCTCTCTTTCTCTCTCTCTCTGTCTCTCTTTCCCTCTCTCTTTTGTGCGGGTGTGTGTTTGAGTATGTATGTTTCAACAACTAACATGGCGTGTTTGTCCAAGAGTTCCCATCTAATATGCACTCTGGAGAAAGTAATCACCTCATTACTCCGCCCAGATGAGGGCTCACAGCTTCCTCCACATTCAACCAGTATGAATAACTAGAGCGCAGCAGAATGGCAGAATAGGATGGAGTTAGGGGGGGGGGGGGGGGGGGGCTGTTGCTGTGTGTATTCTATTCTACTGGAATGAAAGATGGACAGGCATAAACCTTTTGGGAAAATAAATAGTTGGTGCATGTTGTACGCTCCCTAATCCATTGCCTGTAATGTTTGTGGGCACATGCGGACGGCAGGAATACGGCTGCAAGTTTATTGATTCAGCTGCACGCTGTGTCTGTTTAAACTAAGATCTTATCAAGAAAGACTACCCCACCCTAATACTCTCAAAAATAGCTCATCCCTTTGCCAAGTTGGTCGTTGTTTCAGTCGTTCCTGGCCCATAATAGTCACGTCACAATAGGAGGCGGAAAGCCACTCTTCCTCCTCCGTCCGGCTCTTGCAAATGAGGTCATTGTGCCTGAATTAGACGAGCACTTAGGGCTTGCGTCTTCCTTTGAAGCCGCCTCCTCCATTGTGAGCCTGTGTTCTTGTTTGGCTGATAAATGCACTCGTCGGGCTTTGAGACCGGCGTTCATCTCTGTCACCGTCAGATCTTCGAGATAAAGAAATTGTGCTCCCACTCGGTGGTGCAGATTGGCCCACAAGATGGATGGCAAGGGCCTCTCAGCGATTCTTGGGCTATTTGGGTTCCAGGTGGGGAATGGCGGGGAAATAAGTTAGTGAGATGAGAGGGGCGGAAATTTCTTGGCATACTGTATGGGTCACCAGTAGCAGGGCGTGATGTTTGAAACTCAGGAAGTCCCAAAATGAATTTAGAGGTCGGGGCGGGGGAAAGCAGTGGGTGTAATAAGATACAAAGGTTGACTACGAATTTGCTGTGGTGCTGTCATGACAATTAATCTATATTCTATAAAGTATATCACAGATACCTTTATTCACACTGAAAGAGAGAAACCGTTTCAAAATACTATTTCCAGGTTTCTTGCTAAGCTGGGTTTATTGCACATCATCAATATTTATCTGTGAAACGTTAGACAAAATCAGTTTAGTTGTAGCTTATAGCCTATAAGAAGTTTGCAACTAAGCATCACAATTAAAAGACAGATCGATTAAATGATAGGCTCTGTTTTCTCCTGTTTGTTAACTTCCCTGGACAAATAGGCTAATTCGCTTGCACATGATGTCCTCCTATTGAGCTAGATTAAGTAGCATCTTGAGCTGCAGCCAGGGGAACCTTAACCTACTCTCCGCTTTTCGCACAAGTTATGCCGTCCGTATTCCTCCCTTTCATACAGTATATTCCAGTTATTTAAGGCAAAGTGACCATACAGATGTGCAACAAGAAATGGATCAATATGTTAGTATTTTGTTGACACATGTTTACAATAGCAATTCACTGACTAAACTCAATGGATGGCATTCAGTTTAATTTTATAGTTCATAGTCATATCTTGGCGTGACTGCATTTCTGATCTGATTGGTTATTGGATACCAGGTTGGATAACCCTCATCTGCCCACCTGTAATTTGCTTTGTTTAAATGGAGGCCAAACATTCTTGGGCGTCATCTACACACCCAGAGGGCATTTTATTCTCTTTCACAGTCCAGTCCAGTGATTGGCCAATTATGTAAAAAAAAAAAACCTTGTGAGAGAAGGCCAAGTGGGCATGAACCTAGTTTGGCTTCAGGCAGCATTAATGTACGTGCAAGCCTACTTTAAAGAGAGAACCTTACGATTTGACATTATAATGTGCAAAACAAAATAGATATACAATGACGTGAAATGTTTCACTAAGTATATTTCACATGCGTGTTGTTAGAGATAGAGATTTCCTCAAGTCATTTAATTCTAAGGAAGCCTGGTTTCCAGGAAAAGAATATGCCAGGCTCTCAAATAGATGCAGGGGCTGCTTTGAGAACTTAGCGGAGAGTATATAGTTAAGTCAAAATCAACTGTAATTTGGGAACACTAAAGTAGGAAAAGTTAAGCCAGTACACTGTGCAGCCCCTCAGAAAGCAATGACATTTGCCTCACCGTCAGACGAGCATTGTTGTAGAAATTTCCATTAAATAACACAGTAGAGGCAAAATTGTGTTCAAGTCCAAATCACAAAGGTTATTATTCTACAGTTGCACGTGGGCAGAGAGAGGGCACTAGAGTTTCTGACTAGAATTGGCAAGTCGTAGATGCTTATTCCCACATTGGCATCACCACAGAAGATAGTTTAAGAACCAATCAAAAATAGTCCTAATAGTCATTCCTAAACTAATCATTTTACCACCATTTTCCAGTATTGCCCAAATGGACTGACCTAGACATCTTAACAATTGCTGCTCCATGAAAGTACACCCTGACCTACGATATGACCTACAAACAGAGAGAGAAAGATAACAAAGCTGTAGGCAGATAAACCATGATTTTAAGGTTATAGCTTCAAGGCCTAGACCAGTCTGGTGCACAATGTACCAAAAACATTCCCTGCTAATCACTCAGAGGTATTCACATTAAGGTTACAGCCTTAGTTTTATTTCATATCACCTCATGCTCTGTACATCATCATATCAACACTCTGAAGGAATTTAAGATCAGCTTCCACAGTATCGCAAAGAGCTGCTCTTTTAGGTCAGGTCACAATCTGGTCTGTGCTGTTAGAATCTGGTCCATTCCTGCTCTGTTCCATTCCTAAGTCAGGACCCCTCCCGCCCTCCCTCATTCTGCCCCCCAGGAAGAGGCTACTCCTTCTGCAGACACCCCCACCCAATGGCACATCATGAGCGTGCCGTTACACAATTTCCTTCCCTTCGGCAAACAGGAAGCCGACCCCAAAGATTTAGCCTGTTCAAAATGGGATTTTACACTCTCTCTCTCTCTCTCTCTCTCTCCCTCTTTCTCTCTCTCCCTCTCTCTCTCCCTCTTTCTCTATCTATCTCTCCTTCTGAGGAATACTCTCTCTTTAATATCCTATTTCTCTCAACCCTCACACATGAGATATTGCATCAGCATACTGATATGGACCAAATGGCGCATGTGGAACATACTCTGCCCTTTTCATCATCATTAGCCGACAATGGAGTATTGTTTATATGATGTTTGATTGAAACTCATAGAAAGCTCTGGAAGAGCTGTGGGGAACTGAACAGAAAAGGAGTTATCATTCATTTACTGTTTTCGGTTGCACATTCTACCGCAGTCTCTTTCAGACTACCGCAGTCTCTTTCAGACTGCGGTAGAATGTGCAACCGAAAACACTAAATGAATGATCACTCCTTTTCTGTATGCCACCCCATTGCTGTAAACACAAATATTGTTAGCCTGGAAGAAATGAGAACAATCTATACACAAGGCAATTCATGTGTCAGATACACGTGACTACAGAATGTCAATGTGACTGCCAGTGCATTATAATAATAGAGTCTTTCCATGTAGCGTAACCGTAAGCTTGGATATGATCAACAGATGACCTATGACTGTGAAGGGAGAACTAGCATACACACAGAGTCACTCACAAACACACACACACACATCAGATGACCTATGACACACACACATGCACACCTTCACGCTCAAACACAGACACAAACACACACACACACACACACACACACACACACACACACACACGCACACATACACACACACACGTCTGAGGGAGAATATGAGTGCTCTGCATGACTCAAGCCATAATAAACCTTGCCTCGTCTCGCAGGCAAAGAGTAAGTCCTCGCCATTGTCACTCGAAGGGGCTTAGTTTAAGCTGATTAAGCTTTGCTCCTTTCCACTGCTATAATATACAATGAGAAAGCACTATCACAATGTGAAGTAATGGAATTATGGCCAGAAGATATTTTGATGTGGCTATGGCTGTGGTATCACTGTGGGTTAACCATCTGGGTTTGTCACAGCTGTTCATTGACAGCATTACATCACATAGTTAAAGCTTAGTTAACACTCTAAGAAACCGCTCAACTGTGAATGTCAAACACCAAGATTTGTTTGTGTATGAGAGTGTGTGTGTGTGTGTGTGTGTGTGTGTGTGTGTGTGTGTGTGTGTGTGTATTGTTATCTGCATGTTTGCGTGTCTGTGTCTTTTTTCTGTTGTGTTTGTGTATGTGTGTTTGTTGTGCTTGTGGATGTGTGTGTTTGTGTTTGTGTTTGTGTGCACACACTTTATCTGAGTAATAGTGCAGAAGTTCTTTACGCAAGCTGACGTCGCTAGTATAACTCAACAGTGTTTGTGCAATTTATACCGTGATTGGGCGTTTCAATTTCACCCCATTTGAGACGTTCCCAATATTTCCTCCATTTTTCGCCACTGACATTGCCAGAGAATTTTCACGCCGTCAGCTTGGGCATTCATGTAAAAAATTACAATGCGGAAGGCCAATTGTGTTTTTCTTTTCTGATTGTTTCCCTATTTTCAGGGATTTCAGCGGGCTGTTTGCTGTTTACTTTAGTGCAATCAATATTCCACACTCCCTGGGCTTGATCATATTACGCTGTGAAAAACTTCAGCTGTCAGGCCTCCATTGTAAATGTGCTATGAAATAGGATGATACTGGAGACAAAGGAACAAATACCATATTATAGAGTGAGATAAGGTCCAGAGATAGAGTCATAGACACAGTTCATCCATCATGCCTAGAGCCATTAGGGAAATAAATGCTCCACCTTCTGTTGGGATGATATTTGAGCATGGGGAAGGCGGCGCATTTTTCACCTGCTGTTTTTGTTTTGTTCTTGTTCCCACTATGTAGCTGCAACATTGTTCTGCAGCAAGGGACTGTGGGATTGATGTTGCAATCTATTGTGTGGTAATACTGGATGAGATGAAGAAGGCCATGTTAGTCTATGAGGGTGTGATTAAGAGCGCACAACACTACCCTTCTATTTACACTCCAAAACAGAGCTGCTAATTTGCCGTTAATTATCTCATCACACATGCCTACTTGATGGATTGTAGAGGCAAATTCAGCATTAATTGTATTCACTTTGATTCTTGTGATTCACACAGCTTTGTGTCCAGCGCAGTAGCACATTGTCAAACAGACCGCCCCCCTGATTCATGTATAGGTCTACGTACATGTACTACGTATGTGTTTATATTGTATGCATATAAATTTTGACAGTTTTACCTTGTATCTTCTAGGGCTAAGTGTGTGTGTGTGTGTGTGTGTGTGTGTGTGTGTGTGTGTGTGTGTGTGTGTGTGTGTGTGTGTGTTTGTTGAGAGGGTGCACTAATTCCAGGATGCTATAGGCTCTATCGTTTTAAAACCCCATGCGGGTGTGGTTCCCAAGAGAATTATGCTAGGCTGTGTGTGTGTGTGTGTGTGTGTGTGTGTGTGTGTGTGTGTGTGTGTGTGTGTGTGTGTGTGTGTGTGTGTGTGTGTGTGTGTGTGCTACCTGACCAGGGCTTAGGACTTATCTACCCTCAGCAGCCCAACCCTGAAGGGCTAGCGAGGCTGTTTCCCAGGGTATCGCCATCCAGATGCTAAGACTCTTCTTCCCAAGCCATCCCAGTCAGAAGACAGAGGAGAGAATGCCCAACTCAGCACCTGGATGCTAGGAGCACTGTACCGTGTGCCGCACGGTGGAGGATGACTGTGGCGACCCGGCAACCACACCGTGTTGCTTGTGAGAGGACAGAAAAAACATGTTTATGTTTATGTTTTGATTTCTGTGTACAGTGTGCTCTGTGGAATTCGTGTTCTCTCTGCAGACGGCTGCCAAACATAAACATGGAAACAGAGAGAAAGAAAGAGAGACAGAGAGAGAGGATGAGAGGGAGAGAGAGAGAGGATGAGAGGGAGTGAGAGAGGATGAGAGGGAGCGAGAGACAGTGAGCAGGAGTGTGAGAGAGAAAAGGACAGAGAGAGAGAGACTTGAGGGATAGCCTGAGTGAGCGACAGGGAGAGGGAAGGAGCAATGGTAAGGGACAGACAGAGAGTAAGAAAGAGAGAGAGAGAGAGAGAGAGAGAGAGAGAGAGAGAGAGAGAAACGCTGGTGACTTACTTAATTCAGCTTCTCAGACAGTGCTATCTTTGGAACGGCAGCCTCAATGGCTTGACTCAGTGTTCACTCCAGCTGAAGGATTGCGCGGCGTTTGAAGACTGCTTTGAGAGTCGGCCTGGTTTGTGGGCACACTTTTGTTTTTCTGCAGAGCCACTGAGCGTGCTCCAGTTGTCCTTTTTTTTTAGGCTTCACATCAACACCGCAGTCCCTCTTTCGTCTATTCAACCACGTATTCCTGCGTATCATAAACAGAAACAAGGCACATTGACTGGTGGAAAACAAAAGCCTTTCCCAACCAGCGCCGGTAGTGGACACTGGTGTAAGGACTGTGTAATGACATTAGGAACCCTAAATGAGAATCATACGCACAAACATCATTACGCAGACACCAGTGATGCATTGAAAATCTAACTGGAACACCACGCAAAACACTAGAATTGATGCCAGTGAGAAGACACAAAAAAAAAACAAGATGGATCACTGTAATTTCTTTTCCATTAAACACCAAAGGAGAGCGCCCATTCGGCTAACATTGTGTCGTGACAGAAAAACATGCCTTTGAAGGTGTTGTTCCGTGTCCTAGCCTTGTCCTTTCCCTTGTTCTGGGTGACGTGAAAACAGCCAGTCCTGCAGCGCACAACATGAGTCTGTATGAAATATACATGCAGATGCATGCGCTGAGGAACAGCGTGGCATGCTTGGGTAAGATGCATGCGCTGAGGAACAGCGTGGCATGCTTGGGTAAGCGAGGACTCCGGCGCGGATATGGCCCAGGTCTGGCTTGAAGCCGCTATGCATCTTCACAGAGGGAAACATTTAAATGTTAATTGTGTATTGAGTTTGATCTTCCCACTCGTGTTCTTTTAGTGAGATTGCTATGTAGAAACGTAAATGTCAGGTTTGCACCCTAAACTGTTCTGGTCAAATAATCATCTGCTCAAGTAGGACAGAGCCCTAACACTAATACACACACACACACACACACACACACACACACACACACACACACACACACACACACACACACACACACACACACACACACACACACACACACACACACACAAACTCACATTTACACACACACACACACACACACACACACACACACACACACACACACTAGACAAAGACAAATAGAGAACCATAGAGTAGACACACTGGGAACATGCATGAAGTCGTCTGCATGATGCAGACTATAAGCCTCTTAGTGCCCTTTTGGCAAGAGAGAGGGCGATCCCTTATCTGCAACAGATCTAATTTTAGTCTGGGCGGCCCTTTCTTACTCAAGGTGGTGAATTGCGCAATGCTGAGGCCTGTGGGAGATGCTTGATTGGCTCAGCGTATGGCCGAGCGCACACGCCAGACAGAACACACGGCAGAATGTCTTGCTTTGATGATCCAGACCATCTGGATTATTAGAGACGCATTTATGTGATAGAGTCACGGTTGTTTATCCTTGGTAATGGATGAGAATGAATAGATAAATAAATAGCCCCTTTTTTTCTGGTGATTGCGTTCTGAGCTCCTGGGAGAGGATGTGGTGTTGTTCTCTCGCTCCCAGATGGCCTTTTAGGCTGGCGATCCTGTCTGAATGGATCATTAACGGCCAATGAGATAGTTTGCCACGGGATAAGGAAGTTTACCCTGACTAAGTAAGCCATTTACTGTAAAGGCTGTCATGACAATGATGGAGATGAAGCAATACAAAAAGAAGAAGGAATCTCAGGAGGGTTTCTTTTGGCACTATCGGCCTTGGGGGCGATGTTGACAAGTAGATATCAGAATAGACACTCTCTCTGTCACACACACACACACAGACCAACACATACACACCCACTCTCCTACAGATGTGTATTATACACACTTGTTTATGAGGACAGCGTGACAATGCATGTAAAGGGGTTTATATGGTCCGTTTGGCGAGGTGCCCCAAGCCGTGTGTTATATAAGCCTGGTCAGCCCTACACCCACCCACTATACAGTATATATATATATATATATATATATATATATATATATATATATATATATATCCCTCTCCCTCTCTCTTTTCCCCTGTCTCTCTCTCTCTCTTGGTCTCTTTACCTCTCTCTGTCTCTCTCCCTCTCCCTCTCCCTCTCTCTCTTCCTCTTTCTCTCGCTCTCTCTTGTTCTCTCTCTGAGCATATGGATTCACCCTCCGTATCTCCCCCTTCCAGAACCGAGCAGAGACACAGGCTCTGCGTGTGTGTGTGTGTGTGTGTGTGTGTGTGTCTGTGTGTCTGTGTGTTTAAACCTCCAGCCCCCATGTGTTGTGTCCAGCACGTGTGTGCTGCATTCTTGTGTTGGGTTCTTTCATGGCACAGAAGCCCCTCTTTTATAAACCCTAATAAGGTTCAGAAGGGATTAACCTAGCGTGGCGAATCAAAGGGACAAATGGCTGCTCCCACAGCTCTGTTTTCCATTCTAAGACTATATTCCTATGTGACTGTGTTGTTAATGAAAGGTTTTCTGTACAGCCGAAGTCAAAGACTGGGTTTTAAGCTGCCATCCAAAACAGTGTGAAGTGAATGTTCTCAGGATTTATCCCCTGTAATGTTGCGTCCTAATCTCACCTGATCCTGCGTGACTCTTGAGTGGGCTTCTGCCTAAAAGTGCAGCCTTAAATTCTGTTGAAAGGTTGTTGATGTTTGAGCTCAACAGCCAATCAACTGCAAAGCTCCTGAAGCGATGTTGTCGATTGGCTGAAATAGAGAATGGCTGAGCCACTTTGTTTGTTTTGTATTTGCAGAGCCAGGACTGTGCACAAACACCAGAGTTTTCTGAGTTCACAAACTAGGAGCGTGATGAGATTTGAGCTAAATTCAATGAAAAATGTAATGGATTATAATCAAGGACTACACCATTAGGCGAGCATAAAGTTCTTTCATATGACAGGACTGAGAGCTGTTATTATGGTAATTTCCTTTCAAAGAAAAGTTTAATTCTAAGATGTAGATGTTTCAAATACCTATGGCTACATTTTCTTCAGCTTTATTAAGGGCCTAACACAACGCCAACCATAATTCTTCCATGAGGACCAGGGTGGGACCGTTGTAAGAATGAAGAGACCTGATGTCAGGGACTGTGAAGACTTTGCAGTGAATGGATAAATCCCCGTGGCCATATTGTGTGTGTTTGTGTACTGAGTGCTTGCCCTGCATCTCCTCCACTCCTCACAGGGTGTCATGTCTTAGCACTTAGGGCTCACGTTTTTATATTCCACCCTCCAGGCATATGTTTTTCCGCGGAAAAAGGTTTTAGTATGTATCTGTGTCACAATCTCACACAGGCGCGTGGGGAAAAAAAGGTGTGACTGGTGAGGGTTATCCTAGCCGAGATAGCGTCAAGAAAAATGAGGGCCTGCATCTGGATTATTTTCGTGCTTTTTAAAAATGTGTTGGTGTATTGTGACCTTGGAGCATGCTCTTATTATGAGAGTAGAACGCTTATTTCTCTCCAAGTTTACAGAAGTAGAGGGAATTGGTGTTTGTTTGGATTGTCCTTGGCTGCTGAAGTGGGAGTCGTTTTCCCCCTTTTTTTGCATACTCTATTTTTTCGCCCAGGGAGAAAAACACTCCTTAGAAATCAATTCTTGACAGTAAAATATGGGCACATTATAAGTGACTTGGACAGGCAGTGCATTTCGCCAAAGTAAAGTCCTTATCATGCAGAAACAGCCATGAAGATTAGAGGCAAATTATTATATGGGATTTAAGACTGAAACGAGTGCTTGGAATCGCTCCCCAAGATTTATGAACCTGCTTCGTTATTCTAAAGTGCTTTGTCTTGTCGGAGCCATGAGGTACACCACAAAGCATGTACCGCAAAGAAACAGAAAGAGGTTGGGGGAGGCTGGCACAGGATTTCACGCGTGTCCAACCATGACACCCCGCGCAAGCGCCTGCGCGCGCTCCGAAAGCAACTCCACTGGTTTATTCATCTGTCGGGGGATTTCCACGGCTCGCTCCATCAGGGCGATGTGAGCCCTTCATTAGCTCGACCCGGGGGAAGCGAGGCGAGGAGACGTAGACTGAGGCCGGGAGCATTGGGCTCTGGTAAACGTGTACGTGGTGATGTTGTTCTCCCGAATGATTTCATTATTCCGCTCAGCCCAGGCCGTGAAGCAAGATGGAAAAAAAATGTAACTTGACAAAGAACACATTATGAATCTTAGTAGTGGCGAAAGGAAGCACTCTGGGTATTGACTCTGTTTTGGGTGCGGGACAGAAACTGGACCGGTTTTGTGTCCTTTTTTTTGTCTATAGGTTGTTGACATATGTTCATGTAGAATTATATGCCCAGATGTCATAGCCTAGAAGTAGTAGTTGTGGTAAAGGTACCTGTTCTATGTACTGCTCTGCTTATTTTTGAGTATAGATGTTGGACTTACATAACGATAGGCCTACTCCTTTGAAGATAAATCAATTAATAAAATAACACACCGATATCACCAACAGATGTTGATATTTGTTTGTTGGTTTTTGATGTTGATGTTTGTTTTTTGTTGTTAAAAAGCATCGCTTGAGATTACCTAAGGAGACAGATCTAAGGATACGGAGTGTTCTTTTTAAGCCTGTTTTCCACCCCCTTAAACCCCAATCCCCAGACCCACGTGCAGCTCCTTCATTATTGGCACACTTCCACATTCAAGGTTGATTTCTGCAAGCCGATCCCATCAGTGCCTTCCTTAACTAGGCATGTAATGAGATTTCATGCCCCATAAAGCACGTCTAACAGCAAGCTTCCCTTTTTGCGAAAACCCCAATTTTTCCTCTCTGCAATGAGGATACATAATGTATGTCCATTTTGAAGAAGGAGTGGAGAAGGAAGGGGGGTGTTGAGAAGGGTGTGTGTGTGGGGTGGTAGTAAATTAAAATATCTGATGTGTAGAAATAAGCTATCAGTGCTTTGGCATGGAGTGTGGGGGTGCCAGTGGTCACCACACTCCCTGGGGCATTCAAGGGCCAAGAACGAGTTATGACTTCCTTCACGCCAACTTCGCTTCGTCATTTTCTTTTTCACGGGTATCACGCGAGCTAAAGCAGATGGCATCTGGCTCTGGGACGGACGAGGCCCAGCCCTGGCCCAGGCACCTGTTCTAATCCGGAGGGCTTTTGCATCATTTTTCTCGAGTACCTCATGCGTGCGGCACAGTGCGGTGCGTGCATTCTGATATGATGCTTGCGATCAGGTCAAGTGAGCGTGGCTGTCTGGATTACAGCAATTTCCCCAGCATCAGAGAGAGAGAGAAAGCAAGAGAGAGGGAGAGAGAAAGAAAGCAAGCGAGAGAGAGAGAGAGAGAGAGAGAGAGAGAGAGAAAGAGAAAGAAAGCAAGCGAGAGAGAGAGAGAGAGAGAGAGAGAGAGAGAGTCAGGAAAGCTTCACTCATGTATCGTCTCATTTGGTGAGATCTAGCAGATTTGAGGTTGTCTCACTCTTGACATGTGTTTGATTCTGACTCGTGCACTAGCAGAAACGAGGCGGAAGCTGGGTTTTTTTTCTTCTCTTTTTTCTTTTGGTCCTTCATTTATGTAACGTTCCTTGTCAGTCAAGGACAGCATCTTTACTTTCATCTACTCTCAATCATTCTTTTTTTCTCTCTATAGGTCTCTGTTTTCATTCTACATGGTTCATGGTTAGGGTCCACTCCCACAATGTTTGCCTTCTGGCTTCCTGCCGACAGCTTGATGTAGTGCCTCAGCTCTACATATGGCCACTAGTAACACAGAGAATGAGATACGTTAGAAGAAACAGATTCCCTGAATTCAGATCAGTATAAAACTGATCTTTGTCAGTCCAAATGTACACACTTGCTCATAGTGTGTAGATGAACCACTAGAATCTATCCCCATCAAGGTACATCAAGTGAGGGTTCAGGAACAGTTATCTGGATTGAGGATTATGCAAGCACCAACACCATATGACAAAGATACCATGGGAAATGTGTTCAATGGGTAAAGCCCTTGTAGCAAGAATATGCTTGCAGAACAAAACACCCATATTCCTCCTCATATTCTTTCAGTCTTCTCCACTGCCACAGTCTGCTTTGGTGCTGGTGTCTTTTCCAAACTGTAAATGAACCAGCAGCGCAATGAAGGGAAATCATATGGCCCGTGTGATTGCTTGGGGACCCCAGTATATTGAGTGGCTTTTAACTGTCGATGCGCACAATAACAGTAGGGCTGGTGAATGAAATTAATTAAGCCTCTGTGTTTACTGACAGGCACTTGCATGAAACCAAGCATCGATTTTCTTTTCTTTATTTAATTTAATTTCCACAGCTCTCCCACGCAGCCCACTGAACCACACATGCCATTTTTCAAGGGTGACGAACGGCCGGGGTGCTCTGCCTGCTCTCCTCGAAGTTCTCACTGACCTCCTGCTTGACTTATTTTACCGAATATATAGCTGACCTGCCACACCTGTCAGTTTTTTAATAAGCTATCCATCACCAGTTCATACATAACTCTCATCTGCCCTCCTGCCTTTTTAAGAAACGATGGAGCGGGTTAAGTTGTGCATCTGTCAGGACTTTAGTAACTAGTCATTGTGGTCAGCTCGGGCTTTGATGGAAACCCAGCGGTTGGCATTAAATCCAAAGTCCAGCTTTAAGGCCTGTCGGAGTCTTGCTGAGCTTATTCCCCCCGCCTCTGCTGTGGCTGTCCTAAGCAGGGATGCGCTGTATCAATGCCTGTTCTCTTACCTGTCTTCAACTTTTTCGTTTCAATTTTCAATTTTTGTTAGGGTTTTTTTTTTTTGTGTTTCTATTTTGCAAATCTGTGCGAAGAACGCCCTTTATAAGCCGACTAAGTCACTACGTTCTCCCAGGCTCAGTTGTCACAGCAGTTGACTCCTACTGGCAATCTCTGCCTCCGCTCTATGGCATGACTCAAAGAGACACGAGGTTACAGAGAGGGGTTACAGAGTGAAGTTTAAGGGAACAAGAGCTCTGAAGAGGTTGACAAGTGCACTTTTTTTTCTACTGTTCATTATGTTCCTCACCATCTTTTGAAAAGCTCCACTTTGAGAAGGGTGGGAAGAGAGAGAGGGAGAGGGAGAGGGAGAGAGAGAGAGAGAGAGAGAGAGAGAGAGAGAGAGAGAGAAAGGCTGCTCGCTGCTCTCAATTCCTTGGAATAAGAGTAGCCTAAGATTAATCTCCGTACAGGCTCCTTTTTTCTGGAACGTTAAAGCACACTGGTGGAAGCGTCAACTGAAATGATGGAATGAAACAGCTCAGCAATCGAAATGCTAAATGAACTTGGGTGGGAGAAATTGTGTTTCTGTCGATTGCATTAAAAAATTGTCCACTCACTAACGGACAGCGCACTCCATATTCTGCTCCTTTGGGCATGACGGTGTCTGACTTGGCTCTTGTAATCCGCAGGGAAGGCGAAAGCCAACACTCTGCTCCAATTTAAATTCCAGCCACAGTGCTTCGATTGGATCTGTTTCCTGTAATGAAAGATGATTTAAATAAGATTGGTTCCTGTGGTAGTGTGTGTGTGTGTGTGTGTGTGTGTGTGTGTGCGTGCGTGCGTGCGTGCGTGCGTGCGTGCGTGCGTGCGTGTGTGTGTTAGAGAGAGTCTTTAAACTTGAAATGGCCTCAACAAGACTGTTTTAAAGTTTGTTCAATTAGGTATTTCCTCCACATTTAAAATGCAATTAAACATTTAAACATCCATTACTCTTTGGCCACATCGGCCACATTTGTCACGAGTTGGCTGCATGTCCTTTTGGAATACAACTTTGCCCAATTTTAACACACCTTCTCTGGTGAAAGGAATATTTGGCACTCTGGAGTTATTAGGAAGTGGTATAAGGCCTGTTAGGACACCAGTTAATGCGTGAGGGATGGCTTAAGTGGATTTTAATGGGCTTTAATGGAGTGGAAGCACTCTGGGCTGTCAATAGCAGCTATTTTCCTGAATTGAAGACATTGATTTCCTTTGAATAATGAAAGGCTGTAGTCTTTTTGTGTGAGTGTGTGTGTTGGCTCGTAACTGTAGGATAAATGTGTGGAATGATGAACCATCATGTCTGTCTTCAGTCAGCATCAGCACTGGGAGATGTTTTAAATGCCAAACGAATGGCTGTCTTCTAAATGTATGCGTTCGACAGGAAGGCCACTCACGTTTGTCTCTGTTAAAGTGCAAGGAAATGTGAAGTTTGGCGTCAGAACAAAAGCGGCTTCCATCCATTTTACAGACTGCTTTATTCATTAACATGACTGTGATGGATTACATTTAACAGCATTTAACCAAGACATTTAACAGCTATTAAACAAGAAGACCATAAGTGCAAGACTTAATGTTTCTGTCTGTTTATGATAGACATTTCTGTATGTGCAGGTTACCTTGGGTCACAGTAAATGTGCTAAAAGGCTGGAGATAACGCTATCCAAGAAGTGCGTCAGTACATGTGAGGCCATTGCTTCATAGACTCACTGCAGCTAATGTGGAAATTCGATTTTCCGGTTTGCATAAAAATAAAACATTAATTTTTTCATTTAAATTGTTAAAGACCTTCGGGAATTTGCTAAAAATATTAGTTATTCCTGGTTTTCTGCCTTAAGAAGGAAGCCCTGACACGTCATGCCTAAGATGGAGATGGCTTCTGTCCAGTCAGATGGAACAACGTGAACCCAGTGTCCTTGAGATTTAAATAAGCTTCTCATGAAAGCATTTTCCCTCGGTCTGGCTTAGTGTTTTGCAATCTCTTCTATGTTTCAGAGCAATGCTCTCAGGAATGAAATGACTGTGTCACTTCTGGAAGGCAAGGATTCCTTAAGATTGTGTGAGAAAGGGTCTGTGAGTAGACCAGACAGCCAAGCAGCAAAGTCCCATCAACACAGACGAGGCATTCAAATCTCTGTCTCTCTCTTTCTGTCTCTATTTATCTCCTTTTCCTTTCTTCCTCCTCTCTTTCTCTCTTTCTCTCTCCCTCTATCACTCTCTCTCTGTATGTGTTTTTATCTTTCTCCCTCCGTCTCTTTTCTCCCTCTGCCTCTCTCTCTCTCCCTATCAAGCAGTGCTTACATTGCCTTTCAGTTTCCATTCCCTTTGGCTGCGCCTCAGACTGACTTGCTGAAGTGCCTTAGTGAGAGGGGGGCGAGTTCTGCCCCGGGTCTTGCCCCCCCTCCTCACCCCGAGAGTGCCTTCCTGTCTGATGAGGGCTGGCGTGAGCCGGAGCGGACTGGCGTGGAATGGCGTGGCACGGCCTGGCACCGGAGGTTGGGGCTTCGCTGAGCCGTGACAGGAGGGAAGGCTGACAGTCCTCTGATGCACACGGTATCAACAGATGCCTACAGAAGGGGACGGGGAAAAGCCTTCATTTCCCTTCTTATTTGCCTCCTCGTCCTCGTCCTATCTTTCCATCTCCCTTTCTCTTTCCTCTGTCTCTCTCTATCCCACATTCTCTGTGTTCTTCTCTATCCTTCTTTCTCTGCTTCTTTTTTTTACCTCTGTCTATTCCTCTTGCTTTTCCTCTACCTCTCTATATCCCTCATTCTCTCTGTACCCCTCTGTATACCTCTCTATCCCTTTCTCTCTTTCACAAAGAGCTCCAGTGCAGGAGTAGCCTGGCTCAGACCCCCATTAGAGGCGATTTGTTTATTGGTTCTCTGTCTTTGGTGTGCGGCGCAGGGCCGGTGTAATTTGCTGAAAGCCAGGCTTCTGAAACAAAGAGTCATTGTGGAAGAGTGTGGCAGCGGGCCAGCACAGAGATGCATGTGCGCGGCGGTATTTTGGTCTAACGTCAAGAGCTCGCCGCCTCTGAGCGCTCCCTGAGCTAATGGGCGGATAAGCTGCGGAGAAATGTCTCCAGAGTGCGCGTGCGGAGCGTCACGTCACGGTGATATTTGGATCAACTTTTTTTTTTTTTTGTGTGCTCGTACCGGGGCCCAGCCCGTTCTGCTGCGCCTTGAAAGCGTTGACGGATGAAAAAGGAACCATTTAAACTGCTGAACTCTTCTCGTCTGCCTAAAAAGTAATTGTGAAGGGATGTGTCATTTTTAAGTCTTTGTTTTTCTTGCAGGCAGAGCAGCATCAGATCGCCCGGAGACACCCCACAGAACCTACAGCATGAACCGAGCCTTCAGCCGGAAGAAAGGTACGACATCATCATCTGAACTAGGTGCTGCCGTAGAACGCTTTGATCTGGTTCCTTCACCCCAGGATTGCATATGACAAGCAACTGTTCCATGTATATGTTTATTAGTGAGTCGGCTAGGTATCTGGAGAATTCAATGATATTGTGTCTCCACAATTAATTTAGCTTGAATACAGGCAGTAAATAAAAGCAGTTTCTAAAAAGTCAGTCACTGGATTTACTGTGGGAAAAAGAGATTCAGACTGCTCAGAACTTTATATAGTGCTCATAGAACTCGAAACAATCAAACCACATTCACTTGTACACACACATCCGGCATATTTATACAGAAGCTGGCTTTTAATCAGCGGTTGGCGATTGCATTCATCCAGCAAAACACAACAGGGAGCGTTTTTTTCTCACAAAATCACTAATGAGAGTAAAACACACACACTCTCATATACATAAACAACACACACACACACACACACACACACACACACACACACACACACACACACAAACACACACACACAAACACACATACACACACACAACACAGAGAGTGATATACACATGACAACCACAGTCACACATAAACACACGTTCATACAGAACACACACAAACATGCATAACACACACCCGATCCGGATCCAGAGTCAGAGTCACCAAACACAGATACAGACACACTAACTCAAACACACACACACACACACTCACACACACACACACACACACACACACACACACACACACACACACACACACACATACACACACACACACACACACACACACACACTCCAAAGTGATGGGGCATTTCCATTTCAAGCCCTCCATCCGTGCATAACGCAATTAAAACCACAGCCAGTGAAAAGTGGGCAGCTCTGGTGGCGGCAATCAGAAGCGCCATCATCATCGTCATCTTCGTCGTCATCGTGGTTACAGGGCCTCAGGTTTACGTCCACATGCCTACCCCCATTGGGAGCGGGTGAATGAGAGAGAATGGCTTGCCTTCTAGGGCTCTCATGTTTAATGGATGTTGGTGACAGGCCTGCCTCCGGACCCGCTGCCTCGGTCGTGGTCGGCGGTTCTGGCGCGGTTTATCTCTCCTAGCAGGCAGCCACTGTAGTGGGTTGGTTTGAATATTTCATGCCGTGCTGTTGGGTCTCTCGCTCTCTCTCTCCCTCTCTCTCTCTCTCCCTCTCTCTCTCTCTTTCTCTCTCTCTCTCCCTCTCACTATCCCTCTCTATATCCCTCTCTATATCCCTCTCTCTCTGTCTCTCCCTCTCTCTCTCTCTACCTCTCCCTATCTCTTCCTCTCTCCCTCCTCCTAGTGTGTGTGTGCACGAAGGCACTCTTATTTTCTCTCCTTCTCACAGGCGTTTCAAGAGAGGAGATAATGAAGTTTGAAGGCGGGTTGCTGTTTTGCATGGTGGAGGTTTGGAGAGGCTTGTTTCATTCCCAGTTTTCAGTCTTTCATTCTTCCTTTGACACCTCTTCACATGCCAATAGAAATACATGTTTGACGGGATTACCCTCCACTGGCACTGACAATGATATTTAATGACAACGAGAATTTGCATTGACTAAATGATGAGGATTCCAGCAATTAAAATCCTCTGTCTCTAAGTACCACAAGTATAACTACGGATGGAACTAAATATAAGTTTAAAAGGGGGATAATTTAGATGAATTGTCTCCGAGTTTCAATGACTTCCAATTCATTTATATGTGCACGCAATCCTTTGTGCTAAGAGACTGCCATTTTAGAGTTAGTTCTCGTCAACCACCTCACTAAACTCATGAACCACCAACTATGCAGAGAGAGCCAGGCAGCATGTGCTGCACCCAAAGACGTTTAGCCCGAAAAACTCATCTGAAATGTCTAATTTAGATGAATGGTGGCGCACCAGCTGCTATTGGCCCAACATGCGAGAGAAACCCCGTCTGTCTCTCCTCAGTGTCAAAGCAGAGACAAACCCCCCTGACAGTTACGGCCCGACGGGAAAATGGCGCGCTGTGCAGAAAGTCATAATGGCTTTTAACATGGGTAATATTTGTGGTACAGTCAGATCCGTCATCCACCTGAGACAAGGGCAACTTTAATCTTCTCCGTAATGTCCCCTATTTGTATTGCTAATATAGGAGCCGTAGATAAGCCTACTGAAGTGGAAAATTAAATAGGCAGGCGGCTGAGGTGTCTTTGGCCCGACATGGCGGTGAAAGATATAAAAGCAAGCGGTGCATCCTGAATGGCATTAAGCTTAAATGCCTGAAATAGTCCAAAGAAACAGAACAAAAAGAGTCACGTCATCCCCAAAATGGCGGCTAGAAATTGCTTGTAGAAAGTACTTTTCTGTGTGGGCTGTTGATATTTGATTCAAGGCCTGAGCGATATTGAGTGGCGTAAAACTAGGAGTGTGTGGGCGGGGGGAGCACAAAAGCCTTGTCAAGTGTCTGGCAATCAGAGAACATTCATCCAAAAAGCACAGGAGGTACTTGGGCCTGAATCTTTTTCCCCAATGATTCAGCCACAAAAAAACTGATTCGACCACCAATGAGGCTTTTTTTCTGCTGCCCTGCCATGCAGGTGGAAATGAAAGGAAAAAGTATTAACCCTTAAGGTTACAGAGGTCGTGACCACGATCAGGGCACATCCGTCTAAACTGATATCTTAATGCATCCACACACTGGATCACGGCTGTCACCCTGCCTCGCACTTGTGTTTCATCTCTCCACCTCCGGGATCCGAAGCCTCCTCTCACTCGCTGACCTTTCGCTCGCCTCCACCCCCCCCCCCCCCCCCCCACCACACACACACACACTCCCTCCACCCACACATTGAGGGGAGGCAGGCACACCGTGACCTTTTCTTCAGCAGCATCAGCCCAGCAGTGAAAGTGCTGCCATCTCCTACAATCAGGGTCTTCAACCCATCTCCTCTAAAGGGTTGCAAATGGACTGCATTTGTGTGTGTGTGTGTGTTTGTGTGGGAGGGGGGTGATGTTCCAGGCAGCCTCTCAATCAAAGTCTAATTAAGACTTTTAAAAGCAGGTGAAAGGATGCTGCAGTCAGTCAGTGGCTGGATCAGCAGTGGGCTGAGGTGGAATAACCATCAGTGGACTCCAATCCCCCTAACGACACGCAACAGTAGCGGGGTCCATGTAGCCTACATTCTTACGACTAGCTGCCAGGTTTCGTCTAGGAGCTGACAGTAGTCACCCAGAAGCAGAAACCGTATTCGTCAACAGTAGTGCTGTCATGTTTTCTTGTTTTCTTGTTTATTTTGGGTTAGTTCAGAGGCGACGGGCCATGGCTAATGCTCCAGACAGCTGTCAAGCTTGGGCCAGGGTATTAAGGGGAAAGGCTCTTTGCGTGAAGGTGTCAGGTAGGATGTGACAGGACACACCACTCCATTGGCGTCATGACTTGCGACTCCGCCAGACGGCCGTTGAGTGGGCGCGTCTCCCTCTACGGGCATGACTCAGGAGGCATCTCTTTTCCTCGTCTGCGCCCAGTGATGCTGAGTAGACATGGCAGCTCTGTGGCTAATGTGGTTTGAGAACCTGTGCGCTTGTGAAAAGTGTGGCCAGTTTCCTCCAGTTTTACACTCTCCTCCTAACAGTATACCTGAGAGCAGCATATGGAGATACGCTCATTGTCTGTTTTCCTCATATCAATGTAACATGCCATAAAAACATGCTTGATGTATGAACTGAATGTGTGTCTATGTAAGTATGTGGACGTATGTATCAGAATCACAAACAGTTTTACTACCTACAGGGAAATAAATATATATACAAATATTTAATATATACATGTATGTGTACATATATGTATACATGTGTATGTATGTGGAGAACCTGCATGTATAAATAAAAAAAAGTATATATGTATATATAACCTGCGCTGACTAAGCAAAGATCCAAAGTCTATCAAACACTGCACCCTGTGGCCAAGCGCACGAGGCACCCCACTGAGGGATGGAGCCCAATGCTGATGGTGGCACAGTTTGAGAAGGCAGATCTGATGACAGAAGGTCTCCTGGAGCCCTTTCAAAGTGCTTTCCACAGAGCACAAAGCTCCCTATGGCTCATCCATCAACGGATGGCCTCACACAGGCCAGGGGACAGACAGGAAAGGCAGTGGGACAACCTGACACCCCCCCCCCCCCCCCCCCACACACACACACACACACATGCAGATATTTTGCAATAGGAAGCCATTTGTTAACATTTATACTGACAATATGAGAGAAGAGGGGGACGGAGAGATTGAGAGAAAAGTGAGTTTAAGTGAGACAGAAAATGAAAGAGAGGTAGCAGGGAGGGAGGGAGGGAGGGAGGGAGGGAGGGAGGAAGAGAAAAGATTAAGATGGGTCGAAACTGGGGGAAAACAGAGGGGGCGAGGGAGATGAAAACTCATTTTTGCACTCGTTGTCTCGCCGGGGAGAGAGCAGACAGTTTCATCTAGTGCGGGAGAACGCATCAATTCCGTGGGATTTCATTTCCACAAGTGTCTCGTCGCCAGAACGGATGGGTTGAAGAAAAGTGGTTTTGTCATGCGCATCCAAACCAGCCAACCTTGGTGTGAACTTTTTGAACTTCGTGAATCAACTGCACACAGAAATGAAGGATACTGTGATATCAGCAGACACACTTCTCTCCAGCAGTCCAGTCCAGGAGTTCTAGAGTCTCTGAGCGGTACTCTTACTGTAACTGCAGAACCGACACACACACACACTGTGTTGCCATCAGTGGCCTGGTGGAGGTGATCTGGAAAGAGAGAACTGTTCCGTTGTCAACAGCAGAATGCAGCAGACGGTGTTCCCACCTGTGGTGTGGTCAAGGAGACCCAGAGAGACGGAACTGTTCTGTCATCGGCCGACCGCAACAGACTGAGTTCTCAGCAGTGGTCGGGACAAAGATATCCACAGAGAGGGCACTATTCCCAGCCAGCCGCCCAGAGGTCAGTGGCAACAGCTGGACAGTGAGTCACGGTCAGAGGAAGGAGAGGAGAGGAGAGGAGGAAAACGGACAAAGACGGGAGAGGATACGTTGCTACAATGCCTCTAATATAGTTTAGCCCCAAAGGTGTCTAAGTGTCTTTAAAAAAACTTTTAAACTTCTAAATATCCAAAGAACTCCAAAGTGTGGATTTTGCTGTAACAGCAGAAATATATTTAGGTCGCAGACAATCCCTTTCCTCCTATTTTTGCTTTCCTATTTCCCCCATTAACCATTGCTGATCTACATCACGGCTTAAGGCATGACAGTGTATTGTAGTATCTCTGTATTGAAGTAGGTCTGTTTACAATCCTGTGTGGAGCTAGGTGCAATTGTTCACAATTACACAACAGCATTAGGATCCCAGTTTGCTGTAAGGCCTAGAGGATTGAGGAGTTGGATGAGTGCCTTTCCTTGTCATGCAGAAATAAAAGAGTGCAGAGGAGACGAGAAGAGAAACACATTTGCTGCCTCTTGTTCTCAGCCTTGCTCAGGAAAACACAACCCACTACTGTGACAAATGGGCTCTCCCATTTATCTCCATGCCTACAGACTCTGCTCAGGTGTGTGTGTGTGTGTGTCGGGCACGCGTGTTTGCATGTCTGTGTGTGTGTGTGTGTGTGTGTGTGTGTGTGTGTGTGTGTGTGTGTGTGTGTGTGTGTATGTGCGTGTGTTTATGTGCGTGTGTGAGTGTGAGTGTGAGTGTGTTTGTTTGTGTGTGTGTGTGTGTGTGTGTGTGTGTGTGTGTTTGTATATTGGTGTGTTTGTGTGTATGTGTGTGTGTGTGTGAGTGTGTGTGTGTGTGTGTGAGTGTGTGAGTGTGTTTGTTTGTGTGTGTGTGTTTGTATATTGGTGTGTTTGTGTGTGTGTGTGTGTGTGAGGGTATTTATTTGTTTGTTGACTGTGTGTCTACAGTAGCACAGTGGGCATGGACAGAAGCGTTCTGCCTGAGGCCAGAGTCCTACAGGATGCTTGGCTAAATGGGGGACATTTGTCTCCCCACCCGCATTGTCTCCTTTGTTGCCGTTCAGCCTCCGCTCTCCCTGAGCCTCTCCTGCCTTTGTGTGTTTCAGATAAACCCACCATGCTCACCCCCGAAGCCCTGGTGAAGCAGCACGTGGCGTACAACGCTAAGGTATGATGAGCCACATTCACTCTGCTCTCCTTTTCTTTAACACTCGGCCTCTGGTGAACTTAGAGTCTGCGTGGAGAGGGTGTGTGGTAATTGTGGCTAATTATCTGTTTGCAAAAAGCAAACTCAGTGAGACTTCTGGGGTCTTTTGAACCTGAACAATGTGACTCAAACACAGCAATCACAGAAGCTTTGCTAATCCAAGCCACTGTAGATGCTATTTTGTAATTTTAAAAGGCTGTAAAATCCGTACAGTTAAGTGTGAAATGGCCACAGTCTATGAAGGGGGGTGTGCTAGGCTATTCTCCTTTTTCGTTTGAGCACAGCGTGCAGCAAAGCCCCCCCCCCCATGGCGAGTGGGGAAAAGGGTCTCTTTTTCCAGAGCCGTAAATCTCACCGCATTCATCTCCTATTGAACATGACGCCATTTGACGGCGATGACACGGGCCTGTCGTAAACATGACACATAAACATGTCCTCCCCATCACTCACACTAGTTTATGTCACTCCACCAGGCTCACAGGCACAGCTAGCTAATGTCTGTTTCCTTTTTTTCACACACAGAAGCCCAAACACAGCCCCCACCCCCATCACCATCACCACCACCACACACACACACACACACACACACACACACACACACACACACACACACACACACACACACACACACACACACACACACACACACACACACACACACACACACACACACACACAGACACACACACACACACACACACACATCACCCAGGTGAGAGCTGGCTTTCACTGGGAAAAGGGCAAGACGTTCCCTTTGGAAATGTGACCTGGCTCCCCAAGCCCCATACAGCTCCGCTGAAATCCAACCCTCACCCCCGGTCCCCACTCCCACCCTACGCCATTACACACCAGCCAGCGATGCCCCCTCCACACACACACACACACACACACACACACACACACACACACACACACACACACACACACACACACACACACACACACACACACACACAGAGACACACACAACACACACACAGAGACACACACAACACACACAGACACACAGACACACAGACACACACACACACACACACACACACACACACACAGACCCATACCTCCCCGCCCTCAGAAGCAGCACCTCTGCCAAGTTGGACTGCAGGAGCCTGAAAAGCAGGAGAGATTCATCACCCTACTCAGTTCTGGGCTCGGCACTGTGCTGAAGGCCAGGTTGGGAGGAGAGGAGAGGAGAGGGGAGGGGAGGAGAGGAGGAGAGGAGAGGAGAGGAGAGGAGAGGATGGGAGGAGAAGAGAGGAGAGGAGAGGAGAGGAGAGGAGAGGAGAGGGGAGAGGAGAGGAGAGGAGAGGAGAGGAGAGGGGAGGGGAGGGGAGAGGAGGGGAGGGGAGGGGACACTCTGCAGGGGGTAGGAGGTGTTCTGTTTAGATATCACCTTCCCAGAGGCTTTCTTTGGATCATCTCAGTGTGTTCTGTCTCTTTCCCTCTCTCTCTCTCTCTCTCTCGCTCTCTCTCTCTCTCTCTCTCTAAGACACACACATGCACTCACACACACTCATGAATCCAAATGTGTAATGTGTACACATACTCAGCAGGAGGTGGAAATGGTTTTTCAAAAAGGCTTTTCTGGATGGCCTCAGTGTGTTCACTCACACACACACACACACTCTCTCTCTCTCTCTTTCTCTCTCTCTCTCTCTCTCTCGTGTGTTGATGTGAGGGCCCTGACACACACACACACACACACACAGGATTACACACACAAGCATACACACACACACACACACACACACACAAGCATCATACACACACTCTGGATGGCCTCAGTGTGTGGCTGTGAGGCCCCAGACAGTGACGTAACTCTTGAACCCCATCAGCGGCGCGTCAGATCCAGAGTTGTCATCTCCCTCCTGGGGTGTCTCTGGGCTGGAGGGGAGTGCTGCTGTGCTGGGAGTCTGTGGAGAGGGGATGAGTGCCACACAAGAGGTCTCTACAGCTGGGCTCCCATCCAACTCACTCTCGTATTTGAAGCACATTTTTGAAAATTCGGAGTCTGTGAGCGTTTCCATCCGCTGTGTTATGTGAATAAAAAAATGTTCACTCTCTTAATCAAGGGAGTTGTGAACAGCTATGGGTTCAAAACTGGAGGTTGTCAGGGCAACTTTAATGGAAACACGCAACGAATGTGATTCGCATTATACCCTATGTGAATCGTGAGTTAATCCACCCACTCCAGTGAATTCATTTCTTATACTTAAAAGAAGCATTTCCACCCCTATTCAAAGGGTCAAAATGTGCATTAAAGAGTTGGATGGAAACCCAACTTATAGTCCTCACTCAGTGTGGTTATTACATCTGGAGGCCATCCCCAATATCGTCTCTTATCCTCGTATCGCCTGCTGACTTAGACAGCTAAAGTATCTTACATGGTGGTGTGTTTAGATGCTTGAAGAGCCTGGCCTGGATATTGATATAGATGTTTCTCAAGCTTATCTCCTTAAGGGTTTTATACGTCCAGAAGAGTTAGCTGGCCAGTAGTGGATAGTAGAGATCCTGGAGAAACAGTGGTGAACGGAGAGGTCTTTGAGAGCCAGCCAGGCAAATCAGAGCTGATAATGTCTGACAGCGCACAGGTTCGAGGTGTTCTCTAACTTGGCAGTTTTTTTCTTATTGATGAGTTCTCTGGATGACACCTCTGCCAAGTTTAAGAGCAGAAAAGTTTCTTTCTTTCTTTCTCTCTCACACTCTTTCTCTCTCACAAACACACACACACACACACACACACACACACACACACACACACACACACACACACACACACACACACACACACACACACACACACACACACACACACACACACACACACACACACACACACACAGACAGACATTTATCAAAGTCTGGAGTCGCTTGCCAGCACGGCACTGATTGTTTCTAGTGCTGTCTGCTTTGATTTTTTGTCTGTCTCAGTTCCTGGGGATCACCGAGGTGGACCAGCCAAAAGGCACCGACGTGGTGAAGGTTGCTGTACGGAAGCTCAAGGTACCTTCACACTCAGCTCAAAGCACTCTAATCTCCTCCACTGACGTCTTTTCCTGGTTTCACTGTTCTGTCATTAGCAACAGGTGGGCACTCTCTCACGCACAAAAGAGCCAGGTGGCACGTAAAAGTTAATTGCTTGCCTCCGGCCAAATGACATGGGACAAGTATGCGTGTGTGTTCTGTACTGCCCTCTAGTGGAGTGCATGAACATCACAACCGGGGTGTCAGTGATAGAGATCGAAATTTAAAGAACTGTTTGGGCACTTAAAAAAAAATTTAAAATCAGACTCAAATAAGTAAATGATGAAAAGCTCAGATTGAATAATTCATACGCATTTTTGTTTATTTCCAGTGTTGTTTTTTTTTTTGGTGTTTTCAGTTTCAAAGGCACATCAAGAAGTCTGAGGGACAGAAGTCTCCCAAAGTGGAATTGCAGATTTCCATCTACGGAGTGAAAATCTTAGATCCAAAGACAAAAGTGAGTGAGTCAGTCTCACAGCACATCAAGCCCAGGACCTCAGGCGTCACTAATTAACACTGAACACTGAACGTACTCTCACTGACACATTCTTTATTAACACTGAGCACTGAACCTACTCTCACTGACACATTCTTTATTAACACTGAGCACTGAACCTACTCTCACTGACACATTCTTTATTAACACTGAGCACTGAACCTACTCTCACTGACACGTACTGACATTTATGTTTCATCAGTCAGCAGACACTTTCATCCAAAGCGACTGTTTAGATGTGCACTGTGTCCGGTGCAGAGCTACATGACCTTGGTGTTGTTGGCTTCTTGCTCTACCAGTTCAGCTGCAAGAGCACACAGACTATGTCACTGAAACTGTAATCTAGACCTACTGTGGATTTGCATATCTTTGTGTTTTGTTTATTTTTTAAAAGATACAAAAAGTCATTTTTTAAAGTAATGTCGTCGTCGTCGCTGTCCCCCCCCATAAAAAAAGACTGGAAAGGAGAAGGTGATTCATACATGTACATTAACAGGAACAGATTTACATTTCTGTAATGTTAGTGCGAGCAAAGACAGTGAGTGTGATGTATCACATAATAAAAACAGTCTCTTAGTTTAATTAAAGGTGAGCTGCAGAGTTGCATCGCATGGCCTCCTGAAGTCCCCCCCCCCTGAGCAGCACAGCAGTGGAATTGCCCTATTCGGCTGGAACCTAAATGACGTTGTCTCCGCAGGAAGTACAGCATAATTGCCAGTTACACAGAATGTCCTTCTGCGCTGATGATAAAACGGACAAGAGGATATTCACGTTCATCTGCACCGACCCCGAGACCAAGACGCATCTGTGCTACGTATTCGACAGCGATAAATGTGTAAGTCAGACATGTGGCCGGTGATGGCTGAAGTTCTTCTGTACTGTACTGAATGTCCTGTTAGCCCAGTGATACCAGACCCGCTCACAGCACAGTCACACTCACAGCAGAAACAGGCCAATATTATTATAACAGTAACAATCCATTTGAACAGTAATAATACATTTGTCCTGGAGAGCACTGTTTCTTCTTTCTCTGTAGTCTCTCAACCCACCACCCTCATTCAGACAAACTCATCCAGTCCCTGACCGCAGTCTGCCATCTTTTCCCCTTCCTCATCCAATCAAATTTCCTTTTCAATTTTAGACCCCTCTTGCCCCAGTACTCCCAATACTCATCCTTTTAGCATATTCAATCATATTATATATGTATATATATATATACATTTATATTCAATCATTAATAATTACTTCTTGTCTGCCTCTTTTGTCCATCCCCCTGAACCACTCTTGTTTCTTCTAATGTCAATGTCGATGTCCTTGTGTATACAGAAAGCTGTAATTGAAATGGATCCATTTTTTCTGCAGCAGTCATTACAGTATTCATTTAGCGCTAATCCGTGTTTAACTTGACCAGCTCTGTTTGCTTAAAGGATTGCATGCTTTTACTCTGCTGTTGACTGTTCTCCACCATTGTGTTTACTGTTTGTGTTTACTCTTTGTGCCCTCATTGTTTGCTGCTGTGGCGCAGGCAGAGGAGATTACCCTCGCCATCGGTCAAGCGTTTGACCTGGCATACAAAAAATTCCTGGAATCCGGTGGTAAAGATATGGAGACCAGAAAACAGATAGGCAACCTACAGAAGAGGGTAAAGGTTCAATAGAGCATGAGATTATTTGTTTGTGATGATATCAATTCATTTATTTGCTACCTATGCATTTATTAATACACAGAACAAGATGTTAAATTCGTCTTTCTAGTACTAAGGGGCTTGATAAAGCTCAGGCTTGATTGTCATCCAAGATTGTATTGAAATTGACAGTACTTAGCCCAACACTGTGCATCACTGTTCTGCATATAATTCTGAGTGAGCTCATGGTCCTGAAAATCTCTATCAGTCTTCCTTCACTATTTGCAGTATGTCCCAGCTCTTTGTGTCATTTATTGTCTGTATAGTTGAGTGAAACCTCCAGTTTCTCTCAGGCAAATGATTCAAATGTAAAAGGTACCGAATCGATACGTTACTCCTAGTTTCGCCCTCCATCTTAAGCTTTTTGTTTCTTGATTCAAGATCTTTGTTCTTCTTCGATTATAGATTCAAGATCTAGAGGCCGAGAACTCCAGATTAAAAAAGCAGCTGCAGGATTTGGAGGACCAGCTGACGAATGGCCAGGTTTCTCCAGTATGTTCTCCCCTCATTTTGACAGACAACCACTTCAGCAAGAAGGCACTGCTTTCTTCACAGTACTCACCCATCCCTTGCCCTAATTTTGACTTTAGATGATTTGGATGAATTATCTTCGTGCTGGTGTTCTGGTCTACTTTTTACATATGTATGAAGTTGAGTAGAAACTGTCAGTTTAAAACTGTGTAGTTGACAACAAGATGAAATCCAAAATGGCGGTTCAGAAATAGGCCCTCTAACCCTCTATCTCTCACTAGCACTCCTCTTTTGGTCTGCATTTTAATTAACTGTCATCTTTCACTTCCACCTTTTGATTGTATCTAACCCTCTAAACAAAAAGAAAACTCTTCCTCTCTCTTTCTTCGTTTTTTCCCTTCCCTCTTCCTTTCTTCCTTCTTCTCCTCTCTCTTTTCCTTTCCTCCTCCTCTCTCCCTCTCTCTCTCTCTCTCTCTCTCTCTGTCTCTCTAGCTCCTCCACCTAAACCCCAGTAACGAGGCCTTCATGATGCAGAGGCCGTCGGCTCTGTTCTGGTGCGGCGGTGACCTGACAGCCCTCGCCTGTCTGGAGATCTCCTCCCTCACGCTCACCCCCGCCAGCTCCCCCGATTCCAGCCAATCAGCCGGCCTGATCACGCCCCCACCCTCTAAACCTGCCCAATCAAAGCCCCTCTGCAACCACAGTGTGCCACGCCCTCGCGTAATAACCAGAGCTTTTCTTTCCTTTACTCACCCACTGTTTAACGCTTTGTGTTCCTGCATAAGTGGTTTTCTCTGACAAAAGCACATGCCTTTGGCAGTGGTCTGCTTTTCTACCTCACTTTACAAGAGAGAGTTTAAGTTAGTTCAGCTTGTACCATCGGCTAAATGAATAAATGTAAATCAAAAGACTGTAAGAGAAAAAGATAGGATTACTCAACAGATGTTTCTTTAAAAAGGCAAATTGATGGATTTCAGGTCTCGGGTCTCCGTTCCACACCAGTACCTATGATTTAATAACAGTTCCATTTAGATTAACTTATTTGGCAGACACTTTTATGCAAAGTGACGTAAAAGTGAATTCGATTCTAAGACAAGAAACAGCCGATCAGTCATGTCCCAAAGGCCACATACTCCAACACCACATGGCAGACAACCAAAGCCATTTAGAATGCAGCAACATCCCTACTCTATAAGCATGATATGTAGACCTACGGTGTATACACACTTTGATATTTCTGTGCCAAATCATACTGTACATGTTTACCTCTGTACATCTATACACCAAAGAAGAAGATGAAATGTTTGAAATACTCACCCCTCAAGAGGATCTTCTCCTGCTTCTAGTTTATAGTTCCTGTAAGTAAATCTGCAAAGGGGAATCTTTTTGATGAATTAGAGCTCAAACTAAGAGAGAGTGGTAATCTCAGAACACAGTGCACACACTTACACACACACTTACACACACACTCCAGACTTTGAAAGGGATTAGAATGTTTAAAGTTGAACTTTGATTTGATTCAACGCATTTTTTGCCATATTGCATTTAAAATCCAAAAGTTGCAGTTAACTCGACTACATTATGTATAAAGGTCTTAACTACACTCACCCACGAGGGAAGATCAAAGTCAAAGCCAGTGCCCCTCAACCCAATTGCAGCTACTAATTACTTATTCTGCTTTGAAGACCCCATCAGCACTGACACTTCAGCATGTTCAGCTGATGGGTGAGGTTCAGGAGCTAATCAAATTCATAAATGACCTTTGAACTTTGACCCCCATCTCCCACCAGGCCGGGAGCATCCCTGTGCGAGGGCGGTCCACGGACGTCTTTGACATGGTGCCCTTCTCCCCCGTGTCACCCATGACAAAGATACCGGCCAGCAACGGGGACAGCCCGCCCCCCTTCACACCACCTCCTCCTCCTCCTCCTCCTCCTTGTCTGCCGCTGAAGGAGAGGAGTGAGTATCTCACTCTGACCGGTATATGTGAGGCTTCAGGCCTTTTTAAATCCCCTCTTACATCCTCTGGCTATAACTGACATTGGCATAGAGTGAGACTCGTTGATATTGTTTCTGCTTTCTCTCTTTCTCTCTTCTGTTCTCTCCTCTCCTTTATATTCTGTTCCTCCTTTCTCCCCTCTCCTCTCCTCTCTCCTCTCTCCTCTCTCCTCCCCTCCCTTCTCCTTCTCCTCCTCCTCCTCTTCCTTCCCCCTCTCATATTGTTTCCATCGACTCTCTCCTCTCCTTTCTCATTTCTCCTCTCTCCTCCTCCTCCATCCCCCTCTCTCATGTTGTTTCCATCTACTCTCCTCCTCCCTTCCCCTCCCCTCCCCTCTCCTCTCTCCTCCTCTTCCTTCCCCCTCTCATGTTGTTTCCATCGACTCTCCTCTCTCCTCCTCCCCTCCCCTCCCCTCTCCTCTCTCCTCCTCTTCCTTCCCCCTCTCATGTTGTTTCCATCGACTCTCCTCTCTCCTCCTCCCCTGTCTTCCATTCTCCTCTCCTGCAGGGATGGACCTGTTTGGAGCTGAACCATTTGACCCTTTCAGCAGTGTGCCTGCAGACTACTCTCCCGACATACAATCCAAGCTGGAGGAGATGCAGGTAAATGCACGCACACACACAGACACACAGACACACACACAGACACACACACACAGACACACAGACAGAGACACACACACACGCACGCACACACACAGACACACACACACACACACACACACACACACACACACACACACACACACACACACACACAAATACACTGATCTGTTGTGTAAATGGGGGTAAAAGCAAAGGCTTTAGCTACAATGCTCTTACATGCACGTAGTAAAAATAAAACCCTTAACCAGGGCAGATCCTGGTAAAGCGTGGCTTATGGCTGGAATGAAACATTCAGAAGGCAATCAATAATTAATTAAAGCACTAGCTAACATGCAATCGTGATTTACAACTTTTCAAAACTCAAAAATGAGACTTGAATTATAAATGGTTTGATCTTACAAATGGAGGCTTACATAAGTCGTTATTGGGATTTTTCTCTGAGCCATCACCAGATATAAATTTTAGTTGAAGCCATAATGTAGGTATTTATCATTGAGGGAGAGGGATTTTGCCTTTGTTGTTCTGTGGTTCCCTCACGAAAAGTCAGATGGGAGTTGCATTTGTCATCCCAATGACTGACAACCACTTCTCTTAGACAAAAATGTCAACGTGGTGACGGGATAAGATTGACAGTTACAAGTGCTTTGACTTTGAAGCCAAAAGTAAAAAATAACTGGTCAAATATTTCAAAGGTTGCATGTCCGTGTTTCAAATTTGCTTGAATTTAGCATTCCAACATAAGAGCACACTTTCTGGTTCCTTCTTCCATTTTGATATGGCAGTATTTTAGTATTTCAGTAACAGCAGTGATCTTTCTGCTCTCGTCTCTCCACGCTGCAGCGGCAAAGATGGTTTGTAAACCCGTTTCTTCCTCCCAGGCTTGATATAACCCCGAGTGCTACTGTCGCTGTTGCCACCTCCTGGCTTCTCTGGCTTCTGTCACGTGTTTTGTGCCGCAGCCGCCAGTCACTCACTGTGACTTCCAGCTCAGTTCAGGGCCTTTCAGATCGGGATTTTTCTCCCCTGCCTCTTTGCATTTCAATAATCAGTTCAATGATAAACTGCCTCTGAATTATTTATGTGTGCGGTTGAAAGGAAGCTAACTTTTCTTCACCCACCTACACCGAAAGTTGGGGCTGAACTGAACTGAGTTTGTTACTGTACTTCTTTTGTAAAGATGGAAATTTATTTTGCTTCATGGCCCAGAAAGCATGCCCATAACAGTGTGTGTTTTATATGTTTTCATTTTCATCAAGCTCGGTTGCTGTCCTCAAATGTTTTCACTTCCCTCGAGACTTCTTTTATTTCTTCATTCATTATTTTTTGAAAGGCAGAACAGCATAATCAAGTCTGCGCTCCTAACTCTGGCAGACTGTTACATGAACACTAAGTGGCCTATCAGGGTCTAGTCTTGTGAAGTGTCATACACAGTGCATGAGAGTGGCTATTCGTTGTCATAGGAAATAGATTTATTTAGAAAAACCACTTCAATGTCTTTTTGTGTTTTTTTTTCCTCACAGGCGGGGTTCAAAATGGGACTAATTCTGGAAGGCACTGTGTTTTCAATGGATTCAGTGGATAGTCGATGTTGATGTCAAAACTAAAGTTTTTATGTAAATAGAAATGTAAGTTGTAAATGACTTGAAATGATTTCTTGCTGGAATGTTAAATCAAGATCAAGATTTCAGTGTATTTCTATTTACATTTTGCATTGTGTCAAAGAGAAATACTGTTAAAGCCACTTATGTGGAGTTTTTTATTTTTGTAGGATGAATGAAACGAGATGGATATATGTAAGGCTCTGAGCATTTAATTATTTGATATCATACAATGGTGAAATTCATGTATTTGAACCTAACAATGAAACTACCAACTCTTTAGAGGGCATTTTAATGTAATTACAAATTTAAATCTATTTAATTTAGCAATTTCTTTATTTTAGAATTTTGCACATGGAAGAACTTGAAAACTTCTTCTGAATTTATTCTATGTTCACCGGAATATTGTACTGGTGGCACTTGCATTGATGTCTATGAGGATTTCAGAACAAATCCTAACATAGTGACATAATATTTCACCTACAAAGCTGCTTTGCATGTCCTCATAACTCAAACTAACATTTATCATCGTTTAAAACACACATTTACACCTTTAATCATAATTGTTTGCATTGCAAAGTTGCTGAATGTCAACATTTTTGTTTAGTCCATTTAGCCAAGACTTTTACAGGGGTTTTTTTTCCGGGTAAAATTTTGGTGATTCAAAGCAGTTGTATTAACATCAGCATGTACACCATACCAGCACTTCCCCTCTTATAACCACTATTACTTTAACTATTCTGTTCTTTCAAGAATTATTTCTATTCTTACATCAATCTTAAGAGAGGTGGAAACCCCAAGATGTGCACTTACACAAAGGCTTAGAACTGCAAATGTTATGTGTTTTTCTATTCTATCTGGAGAATAAATTGTAAATGTCCTTAATTGTGAATGAAATTAGTCTGTTTTTGTAGCCAATGTGATTATGGTCTTGACCGAAAGAGTGTGTGCGCCCGTTTATTAAAATCATCACCTTGTGAAAATATCGCTACTTGGTTGAAGAAATCTAAAGCCCAGTGGTAATCTTCCCTTTAGACCTTTGGTTGTCATGCTTGATGGAGGTGGTCATCTATACTGAAGACATTAGGAGTTGAATGATTGCTTTAATCAGATGTGTAGCCTCTTGGAGAAACAAACAAACAAACAAAAACACACTGGCCTGGAGGTTCCGCAACAGAATTACATTAGAAAGATTATCAACTGGCAAACCAATGACAACAATTATGTCAAGTTATTAAATGTAGCGCAAGCCTCTACATTTGAGATTTTTTTAGTTATCATTTTGGCCAGTATCTGGAATGTCTTACCCGAACAAAAAAGAAATCAAGCTAGTGCTCAGTACAGACACAAATAACCATTCATACTGGCCAGACTGCACCTGTTTTTCATGCAGTCATGACCACATTATGTTAAGTGATTACCACAACCCTCACCTACAGTGCTTCACTGATGGCTGGGAAAACCTCATTATGCTGGCAGCGATTAATCATCTCTCAAACGACCGTGCATTAGCATAAATAACGTCTAGAGGTAGCATGCATGCATAATGTCATACATGAATGGGGTGCCATTTGAAATTTAATTTTCCAATCCAGGAGAGGTCGGAGATGGGGTGAGGGGTGATAAAAAAATGATATCAACAAACCACACAAACGCCATCCTTCCAGGGAGCTCTTTAATACAGGTTAACCCACCCGATGCCCTGGGACCCACCTGAGGGGCAGGGACAAAATTACATTAAAAAAAAAACAACTGAGCTTAGATTTCATATAGCACCACCCTGAAAGAATAACAAATACGACAATAATTATTCATTCAACATAAATAACTAACATATCAAGTTTTTTCAAATGTATTGCATGTGGTCATTTTCATTTTATTTCTGGTTAAAGAAATGGTGACTTTTTTGGATGGGTCAGCATGGTGTCTCAAAATCTCAAACCACCCAACCAGTAGGAATCCTGACAAAGTTCAACTTGGGAAGAAAAATACTGCTGTGGTTAAAAAAAAACAATCTCAATATGGCTCCATGGTATCGCCGTCTCCTTATAAATTTGGCATTTAGAGATATCTGAAAACATGTAATAAATACTTGTTTGTCTTGGGCAAGGAAGTCTCTATGTTTGTCAACAAGGCTGATTGCATCAGCAGATAGTTCATGGCTCCCATGGTGTTTCCCAAGGGAATATTAGATTAGGGAGATTTCCTTGGGTTTAGGAGAAACACACAGGGCCTATATCGATTCCGAACTCCTGATCAGCTCTTCCAACGTCCACAGCAGCCAGGTCCACGATGGGCAGTCTGGCTGGCTTCTGAGTCCGGTACTCGAAAACAGTCTTGCCCCAATCACTGGGGGCATCCTGTAGAGGCAAACCAACAAGGAATTATTACCATTAATAGTGTGAATGTTGCTGCATATACTACATTATGAGTATGTTATAGCGTACTTTCTTTTTTTTATGTTCTGGGGCTCTTGCCTTTATTTAGACAGGATTGAGTGACAGGAATCCGGGGGCCCGTGGGCCCTTGGACCCATATAAGGTTGGGATGCGGCCCTTTGTGTCACAGCACCCCCACAGTGTACATTCTTACACAACACAAAACACTGCTAATACTGAAGCACATTTGTATGATTTCACCTGAGACAGTCCTTCTGGTTTCAAAGAATCTGCTCAGTTTCAAACAGTACCACAGAAAGCATAGCTAGTACTCACTCATATGAATACATATAACAAAAAATTATATTTTACAATACTTTTTAGGATGTATGTATTGCATAACCTAAAGTAATCATATCACTGAATAGGCTAAATTGAATAAACGATCACACTTGATGTGTAACTGTTCAATGGCCACTCTGATTCATGTTGTTCTTCAAGGCGCAGTACTTAAAGCATATGCCAATTGTATATTTGTATCATTAGTCATGAAAGGAAAACAGACAAACAAAGCAAAACAACGTACGGAGCAGCTGTCCTCGGTAACAGTGTACTTCATTCGGTTGTTGCCGTAGGCGCGGAGATCCACGCCGTCGGCTCCCTTTAAGATGGCGGCCTTCTTCAGGTTGCCGGCGCTCTCGTCCTTGTAGGCCACGCTGTTGCGGCAGTGGAAGGTGAGTGTCTGCGTGGCCTCTTTGGACAGCAGGCGCACGAAGGTCAGCTGAACAGCCACCGAGTTACGAGAGGCCCCCTCATTCCCGTAGGTAAACTAAAACAACAGACAGAGCGCCTCACATTAGTGTTCATGCCACTTCACGGAGGAGTTTTAGACATTTTACACCTCTATGCAGTAAATGTCCTGGACAACAACTAGTTTTCTAGTAGGTAAATTGAAAGTAAAGTCAATTGAACTCTGGGTGGACATGCATCTTTAAATTTAAAGGTTTAAAACAGGTTTGATTGGGGAACTGTCATAGGGAAAGGGCAGCTTTTCGGGTAGGTAAAATGGCAGGTGCCCTGGGACAGACCTAATGCCAATGTAATTTAGATTTCAAGAGTCAATTGTAATGTCAGAACAATGTATTTGAAAGGCCATTATTTGCACTCACGCGGCTTCCTCCATTCATGTTGGCTCCAAACCAGATGGGCTTGGAATTGTTGGAGTTGGACGACCACCAAGACTTGCGTGGGATGCTGGCGGGACTGGCAGGGATGCAGGTCTCACCCGTGTCCATGTTGCAGCTCACCTTGATGGCATCATTCAGACTGCCCTCATTGGGATCGATCCAGTACTCACCTACAACAACATCCACAATAGATATTAACAAAAAGGGATCCATGAGGTTTAGTCAAATCTGCACCACTGACAGACCGAGAACATCTTTAAAGGTTTAATACTTAGAATTGATGTACTTCTTATTGTGTCAGAACAACGTGCTTAAAATGATGAAAGCGTCTGAACATTTCCGATGTAAGTCTCTTCCTTATAACTATTCACACCTGACCTCGGGGGAAAGTCATTTACCAGGCATCGCCTGCTTCTGCTGCGGCATAAATAGGCTTTTCCACCACCGAGGAGCTTTCATTTCCACAGCGTGAGATTAGACCCATTCAACCCAGTTATACTCAAACGGCCTGCCTGATCACGCCTCCCCCCTTAGATTTAACCCTTCCCCCTTCCCCTTCCCCACCCTACCCCCCTCTACATTTCCCATCTGTCACGCTGTCTTATCTGCGACTGTGCGACTCTCCACCCACCGCTCTTCTTGTGGGGGTAGCAGCGCTTGAGGTCGTCACAGGTGCGTGCCGGGTGCATGCGGGTGCCGTCGGGGCTCCTCATGCTGTCCAGCTGACTGCTCAGGGTCTTGAGGGAGATGTGGATGCCTGTGTCCACCCGGGCCTTGCCCGAGTCCTTGTTGATCGTGTTGCTGATGGGGAGCGCCTCGTCCCTGACGACCTCGGGCGGGGGAGCGGGGTCCTGGTCGGAGGCGACGTACGGGGAGCCCGCGTCCTCGCCCTCGTAGTCAGGGAAGGTGGCAAAGAGATCGTCCGCAATGCCCGTCGGGGGGCCGGCGGGGCCGGGGAGACCCGGGGGGCCAGCCTCTCCTGGAGGTCCCTGAGGGTCAAAGAGGGGAGAGCAAGTTGGGAAAGAGCTGTGCCGTTTGTCTTGAGGTCATGAGTAGTCCCAGGGAGCACGCATACTGATCAACATGTACATCTGTGCTGTAAGTCACACACAGCTCAGACATACATAAATATGAGCATCTACTAAATACATTAATATAAATAATTTTATAGTTCAATGACAAGCTTTATAAAAGACATCAACTTTGTCAAACTGGCTCTTTTTCTTAATCTACGTTTAACAAAAATATGTTTTAGATTACCCCACCCCCGGCCAACTCCCCTCACCAAAATAGTTCCCCAAACACTTGAAAATGATGTCTATGTAAATTTGAATGTTTTGTTTTTTAATGTTTTTTCATATAACATCCAAATAATTAGAGCAAATGTAATTTGACAAAACCAAATTGATGAATATTCAGATATTCAACCTGAATCCAACCAAAGACTTTTCAATAATAAGCCTGTCCCTGTTCTGAAGTATAGACAGTCCACAAGGCTCACCTCTGGTCCAAGTTCACCATATTCTCCACGAGTTCCAGGAGAACCCTGAGGTCCAGGCATTCCCTGGTCTCCCTCCTTTCCTTGTGGTCCAACCGGACCTGGGTTACCCTAAAGACAGCCGTGCACATTTTGTAATGACAAATGATTACACTGATAATATCCAAATCTGATTGTGGGGCTTATATTATAATGATTATCTCTCAATTTGATCATACTGATAATATTATATTGATTATATCTCTATCTGGGCTATGGTGTGTCGACTCCACCACTCCAGAACTCACCCTTGGGCCACCAGGTCCAACGATTCCACGACCCCCAGCATCTCCTGTTTGACCCTTGAAACAGAATCAAGCATAAAGCTGTTGTTCGGTTTGGACTCATGAAAATACTTTAAATCCTTGAAAAATACAAGAGCTGCACACTTCAGAGAAAAGGGTTCTGTACTGAAACTTGACTCTTTTGACACAAAGACGTTGATGTAAAACTGTACAGTTGTTTACAAAGTCAATACAAAAGTTCTATACATCTGAAAACAAGAGCACTGATGTAAAGTTGTATAGTGAAGGCTGTTAGACTTACAGCTATTCCAGGGAGGCCTTGGAGTCCGGTGAACCCTCTGTGACCTTTCTGACCTCTCTCTCCTTTGTCTCCTTTCTCGCCCTTATCTCCTTGTGGTCCCTGTGGCCCCTGGATCCCACACAACACAACACAACACATTACACGGAGCCCAGTGCAAATCAGCTTACAATCTTACACTATATTGTACTGCAATGTTTAACTCAGGCAGTTAACCACACACACAGTCATATAACAGGTTTTAGATTAGGAAATATATACAGTGGAATATGTATATATATCCATATATACAGTATATATATATATATATATATATATATATATATAATATATATATGAATTTCTTCACCAGAAATGGCCTTATCTTACCAGCTTTCCACGAGTGCCAGCTGGGCCACTAGAGCCAGGGGGACCTCTTGACCCCTGTCAGCAAACACAAACACAAACACACCGAAAAGCTCTTCAGCAGAGAGACATGAACTACTGTGTACTTCAAGCTCTACATCTAGAACTCTGACTGACTGATCACAAATACTTTTTCAGGTGGCACAAGAACTGCAATCCCTCTGAAAGAAAGAGTCGACTAGGACATAGAGCATGCCTTCATAACTTAAGATGATGTCTAACATTTTAAATGATATCTCTCACAGAAAAGAAAAACATTTGCTTGCCCTGAGGTACTGCGCTAGTGGTGATTAGTGGCTCTTGTTTGTTCCATAGACAGCAGAAAGAATAGATGAATGGTTGAACAAATAGAATAGGGATATTGGCAGGGGCCTGCGCTGTCTCACCTGATTTCCTCTCTTTCCTGGGTCTCCAGTTGAGCCAACTGGCCCCGGAGTTCCAAGTGCGCCCGCAACACCTGCCAGTCCTTCAGGACCTGGATTTCCTCTGTCACCCTACAAAACAAACAAATAAATAAATAAACAAACAAACTGATAAGTAAAGCAGCATAATCAGACAGGAAATGTAAACAGCAGGCTTTGTTTACCATCCTACTCTATGTTATCCCTTTGGAAACAGCCTTTAATTAATTGGCAAATGCTTCTTTCAACATGGTAATATGGCATAGCTGCAAAGGGACCCAGTATTGCATGACATCAAAAAACTCTTTCAAGAAAGCCTGACAAGAAATGATGAGGACACTTCCATAAAGCAAATGATGTATTTTATGAAAGGCTTTTATGAAAGATGAATTATATGACGTATGCAAAAACAACAATTATACAATGAGGAATCCATCATTACCATTTTCCTTGAACCAAAATATATAGGTTACAGAGGCACGAGAGAATTCAGCTCTGACTGCATAATGAATAGTGAGAGGGTTTTTCGGTGATTTTTATCACAGAGCTGTGTTGCAGTGACTTTCCTTACCCTTTCTCCAATGCTACCATCTTTTCCTGGTATTCCATCAGATCCTGCTAGACCCTACAAAGAAAACACACAAATGAATGAATGACTGAGTGATTGTAATCTCATATGCAATAATGAAGTAAAAAGTGTCATTATTCCAGAGCCTGTATAACCCCATGACAACAATCTAAATGTGCATATGTCAATCTGAAAGCAGCAGTGACAGTAGAGCAGTGGGCCCCGAGCAGCTAAACTCTGGAGCCGGAGGGCACGGTCATAGGGAGGTCCTGCACCTCTGATCCAGCTTCTCCTCGAGGTCCGCGGAGGCCCATTAATCCTGCAATCCCTGGAGGTCCTTTCTGTCCAGGACCGCCCGATTGACCATTCTTTCCTGGAGGTCCCTGGAGGCACATGAAATCCCTGTAAGTATTTTTCCTATACAAAGACTCTGTTACTGGCTAAAGGGCATCTTGAATCAGCTGCAAAAGCCTTCCCCTGTCAAAACAGGATGATAAATATCACCGTAGCAGCTAAGTTGGCAGCCATTGTTTTTGGGGGACCTTTTTCTTTTTAAAACCTCTTGTTAGGATACCAGAGGAAGCATTTGGTACGACACTATGGTCATACAAAATAAACCCACCTGAAACTTTTTTAGGATAGACTTAAGATCCTCAAGATATTTGGACTGTGACATGGACTCAGCTACAGGCAGCCACCATATATTGTACCCAATATTCAGCTCAGTCATTAGTCTTTAGTGGCATGGGTGTTTCTGAATTCCAGTGTAGCTTTACAATCTAATTGTAGGGCTGTCATATTTCCATGTACATAGACTATTTACAATAAATGCAAATGGCTAAAAACAAAATCTTCAAAAATATGGTTTATTAAGGGCCAGTGTAAATGAATCATGTCATGTACTAGGTTAACCCTAAGACTGATCCTACGGTTAACACACAGGCAGTAGGATTGACACTCACAGCGGGACCAGGGAGGCCCATCATGCCCCTCTCTCCCCTCATGCCAGGCATGCCCACCAGCCCTCTCATGCCCGTGGTGCCAGAGGGACCTGGAGGCCCCGTGGGACCCTGAGGAAGAAAGACAGATGAGATGGAGGGGAAAGAGGTGAAACCAGCATGAAAACACTCAATGAATGAATGAATGAATGAATGAGTGAGTGAATGAATGAATGAGTGAATGAATGAATGAATGAATGAATGAATGAGTGAGTGAGTGAATGAATGAATGAAATGATATAATGAAATACAAAGGTCATATTTTCGGAGACCATATAACCCTATGAGAACAATCTAAATATGCATATGTAAATGTAAATCTTAATGCAGCTATGATGCTAGAAACCAGCAGGAAACACATTCATTAGGGTTACTTTAAGCATTCACCCTGTGCCACAGTGTTGGCTGCCGTCTAACACAAGGCACAGGAGCAGGGAAGCGATAAGTAAAGTCTCTAATGAAAGGTAATTACACCCTTAATGATCCCTAACATGTCTAACCAGTAAACTATTGGCAAACTGTCTTATCTTCTAGATCAATCCTGTGCCAATTATGCTGTCAACAGGACTAGAAAGATTCAACCAGTGAATGTTAATAAATACTAATTGACTACCAAAAGTGTATCAGAATAAAACCACATGTTGCTAGCTATACTAAACAGCAGTTTTTACACACTGAACTAATCACAGCAGCAGGTGTTAATCGAATTAAAGGGAATGGGTTATTCTATTATTCTTTTGTCATTTTATTTTATTTTATATTATATTTTATTATCTTTTTCGGGTTTTTGTTTGCAAAAATGACTTTCCCATGTTACCTGTTGTCCATCCTCTCCTGCGTCACCCTTGTCACCAAGGCCACCAGCTGAGCCAAGGGCTCCACGCTCCCCCACGCGCCCCATGGGACCCTTCTCCCCATGGATGCCCTTAACACCGGCCTTCCCAGGCTGTCCTATTGGCCCGGCCTCTCCAACCCCTCCCTGGAAAGAGCAGTAAAGTACTGTTGACTCAACACTAATAACACTATGACACAGTATGACACGTATATGACTAAATGTCAGCATACTTAATATACAACTGGAGTGGGTGAGTGTTTGTTGTATAGAATTCGTACAGGCATAATAGTCAGTTGGCCAAATCACAACATAACTGCAAGTGGGAGTTTACATTAATAACTGAAATAGAAATACTCACAGCAGCACCAGGTGTTCCAACGCCACCAGGAGATCCAGGGAAACCGTGTGAACCCTGCGTGAAGAAAGGGGGAACATTCAATTTCAAACGCCACTGAAAATACTGAGTTTGATGGTGACCTCCATGTGGAAAACAGTGAACACAGGAACACTCACCGAAGCGCCTTGTGTTCCTCTAGCACCCTTCAGTCCGCCCACTCCAATAAGTCCCTGGAGACAAATTACCACATAATTCAGTTAAAACTGAAGTCCACATTAACCTTTACTAGGGTGAGACATCCTTTGTAAACACTCTGGTGACAAATGATAGCAAAGCTGGAGTGTATATATGACCTCATAAAAAACAAAAACAAAAGTTTCCTTGTCTTCCAGCAGGCCGACCCTGAGTTTCACTGCAGGCCTTTGCATTACTCTAATTTGTGTTGGCATCACATCATGGATTACCATGCAATAATGTACTGTGTTTGTTTACAGGTGCAGTCCTAAATGATGGAGAAAGGTTGTGGATATTTGAGCTCAGCAGCCAATCAAATCACACCTCTCCCATCTGTACTCCTGAAGCAACGTGTGGATTGGCTGGAAAAGTGTATGGCCTGGTCAGAGTAACTTTGTTTCTCATTGACAGGGCCTGGACTGTGTATGAACACCATTCGTGTTGTTGAATACACACACTGAACATACAACTAGTGGAATGTGAGGAGAGCTTTGAGTTTGGTGAAAAAGTGCAATGGATTATAATCAAGGACTGAACCTTTAACGATATACATTTTAACCTCTAAAACAGAAAACATCATCCATACAGAAGTAAGTGACCCACACCGCTACCAAACTCACCCGAGGACCAGACTTTCCAGCCATACCCTGTGGGCCCGCAGACCCTGCCTCTCCCTTGGCACCAGGCTCGCCTGTTTCACCTTTCACCCCTGGCTGACCATCAGGACCCTGACAGGAAATGACTGCCGTTACAAACACTTAGGGTCATGTGACTCATTTAACAGGAAATCAAAACATTTGACAGGAACTCAAACATCTCCCATTAAGAGAAATCAGTGGTCTTACTCACCGGGACACCAGCAAATCCAACAGGACCACTAGGACCTGTTTCACCACGAGAACCCTAAAACAAGATATTACATGAGGAAAGGCTTTATGACTGTGCTGCTGATAATAAAACCTGATTCTGATTCTGATTCTGATTCTGATTCTGAATTGCCTTGACAGAGATTCAACTCTTGGACTTTCTCCAACTTTCGTTGTGAGCAACAAAAAAAAAGATTGAAAAAGCAGTCAAACCAGAGCCCCACACCTGAACAAGGGATCTACATCCAGTGGTGTCTGGACAACATCACAACACAAACACAAACACAAACACAAACACAACACGCATCTACTCACGGCCACAGCTCTGGCTCCAGGGTTTCCTGAAGGGCCTCTGGGTCCAGACTCGCCCTGCGGCACACAACGCAGGATTAAAACACAAACGTAAAACACTTTGAGCGAGCATTCATACGGATGCACACGTATGACTGAAGAGCATTCAGCCTTCTCACCTTCTCTCCATTGTGCCCAGCTGGGCCTGGAGGTCCAAGTGCACCAGGCAATCCCTACAAGACATGGACAACGCCAAGGTGTAACAGATTACATTAGTACAGTAATGGTAATAATAGTAATAGCACAGCAATAGTAATAGTATTGGTATCAAAGGTATAGATGGAGGCAGGGAAAAGCAGGCATGAATTTTTATATTAATGTCTGATCTTTTTCTTGATTTGAAATGTACTGATATTACAGAGTAATCAGTGTGACTGATGCATTAATTTAATTTTACAAAAAGAAAAAAGCGAAGAGAATATTGCCCCAGAGGGACTGGCATTACTCACCCTTGCACCATCAGCTCCTGCTTTCCCCTCATTTCCTTTGCCTCCAATGCCTCCCTAAAATATTGGAAATGAGACTCTGAGCTGAGAGGCAAAAACTTCATAACCAAAACAAAACCAAGGTCAGGATCTCAATGATTGTGGCTACGCAATAATGAGCTCAGCAACACACACACAAAAATGAGATCCGCATCTCAATGGAGCTCATCACGCCGAAACCAGGGGTACATACACGAACTGAAACAGATTTCATGATGGAGAAGCTTGAGCAGGGAGTTATGGAAGCAACGTCATTATCTCAGTTCATTTCCTGCATAACATGTAGACTTGGAAGGACACACACTGACAAACCAGGAAACACAAGCCAGGAAACACACATACTGCTAAAATGGACACTATCTCTGTATTGTAAAAGCCAATGTGGCCACCTTCTAAATACTAAACAAACAACTGCAATTGCAAATGCGAATTACGACTATAATTTCAATTCTCATTGTAAGGTCAGAGGTCACCTGAAGACACTTACTCTCTCTCCTTTAGGTCCAGAGGTGCCAGGAATACCTCTCTCTCCAGGCATTCCCTGCAGGCCTGCGGCTCCCACTTCTCCAAGATTGCCCGAGGGGCCAGCATTACCCTGAGGCAAAGTTAATAGATCATCTACACACTTCCTTGCCAATGAATGGGGCAATTTGTGCTTAATGATAAACTGCATTTACAGAAATCAATAAATATACTGTATTTAATTTTCCACCCACTAACCAGCAATGGTCCTCCACTTTATTCCCATGCAATTATTTCCATACATTTCCAAAGTCTCCCCAATGCATTGGTCTGTTCCTAACATACACTGATACTGACACTGACATTGCCAATCGTCAAAATAACCCTTCCCTAAGAAGATAACAATGTATAAATAATAGTTGCGTATAATAACATTAATAGCAGCGTGTATCTGCAAGGCTAAGAGGCTATGAGGACAGGACACTGCAGGGTCATGGTGAAACATCACAGCACCCTGGTGTCCTTGTAGCTGTGAGTGGGCATGCATGACTGTCTCACCTTGGCGCCATCGGGTCCAGGTGTGCCTGAGATGCCTTTGGGTCCGTTGAGGCCATTTGACCCAGGTTCCCCTCTCTCTCCAGGGGTTCCTCGCTCACCCTTAGACAAAGAAGAAGGGATTTCAGTGGTGTTTATCAACCATGCAACGCTACACAAGGACTGGACTAAGTATTCAATGAAGGATGGGCCTGTCCCAAATGTCTACCATTGCTTGAGTAAAAATTGAAGTGCAATCGGTGGGGATAAGTATTACAGGTAACACTCCCTAGATTGCTGTTTCAGATGATGAATATTATGGATAAAACCATATACATTGCCCAATGAAATACTGAGTATTGTAAATTATTGGCCAATTGACCAATCAGCTTACTCTTGGTCCTGTTGGTCCAACAGATCCAGTCTCTCCGTTGACTCCCTATGAAGCAAAAAAAATGTGGTCAGCATATATCATCGAAACACATCGGAACAGTTAGCAAGCTAAAGGATTCGGGCTTAGCAACAATGGAATCAATTATAACCAAGCAAATTATCCAACGTTATCCTTGTCCGTGAAAAGATCAACAGGTGGGCTTTTTTTCAAAATGAACCAAATGTTTCCTTTGTGGGCTATACATGCATACCTAAATACATGTCTGAGGGGTCCTGTTATTAGAAAATATTGGATGAGGCAGAGGCAAATAAGTAGTTACCTAGCACTCACATAGCTTCCCACACTCACCTCGTTTCCTGGCTTTCCTGACTCTCCTGGTGGGCCTGCGGATCCAGGCAATCCCTTGAAAATACCCAGAAAAAAAGTGTTAAAGACTCAAATTAATAACATCCTGTCACAGCACAACCACTTAAGATTTAAGAGGATTTGTGGCAGTGGTCGGCGATCCGAAAAAAGCGTGACAATACCCCTCAATCCTAAACCCTTTTAGAAACCCTTTCTTGTACGAGGCGCTGAAGGTCAAGAGCCTACCTGGAATCCATTCAGCCCTGGTGGCCCCTGCTCACCTCTCTTTCCGGAAAGGCCCTGAGAGAGAAAGAGAGAGAGAGAGAGAGAGAGAAAGAGAGAGAGAGAAAGAGAGAGAGAGAGAGAGAGAGAGAGAGAGAAGAAAACGAGAGAGAAGCAGAGAAACGCATGGACAAACCAGCTTTCATATACAACAGCAACTGAGCAAAAACTCCATCATAAATTATACAGGGTTCTCTGCGAGCACACAGTGCAGAATTCAATAGAACCCGATCAGATAAGAGACACTTACGCCCGGTCCAGGTGGCCCTGCCGCCCCCTCCTCTCCATCTTTTCCATTTCCTCCCTGCAACGTCAAGACCAACTCATTAGTTATTCCCCCATTTCTTTTCCCTTCTCACCATAACCTCCACTCCACTACATTAAAATTACATTTATTCAGTTCTGAAGGCTGTCCATTCTTAACGCTATCAGCACTCCCTGTCTCGGCCTCTCTCAAGAGACCCACTTCAATCCGGCTCAAAGTGAAAGAGAGAAGAGAGACAGAAAAATACACAAACTGTATTGGAAGATGGGCCCTCTTCTTTGGTTTAGCATAACGAACTGTACAGGGACACCGGTTTGATTTATGCATGCACAAATGACCCTTCAGTGGGCATTGACTTGGTAATTCAGCCCGTCCCTGATAAGGAGAACGCTGTCCTCAGAGTACACAGAGATAATAGATCATTCTAGAGAGCATCCAGCTGTGATCCGGCCCAGATTCGGCCCTGATCTGACTAAGGTCTGGTCCAGCGTCAGATGTTTGGTTGGGGAAGGGCAACACTCACTCTCTGGCCAGGCACTCCAGGGGTCCCTGCCTCTCCGATCTTTCCTGCATCTCCCTGGAGACGAAATGGGGGAATAAACACATTTTTCAGACTTCACACAACTCAACTCATTTCAAAAGCACTGCATTAGATATACATATTCTATGCTATGGATATGTTTCAGATGTTGGGTATAATGGGGATGTATCAATGGAAGCAGGTTCTACAGTGTACAGGTATTACAATGCAAACAGTATTCACTAATTCCAGTGCTAATGCCAGTGAACTGTATGAAATCCCTACAGGAACAAACAGGGTTCTGAACGCTAGCTTTTACTCACACTGAAACCTTTTGGCCCAGGCAGGCCCAGTGACCCTGCCAGACCTCTGGTACCGGCAGATCCAGCGGGACCTGGACCACCATCCTCTCCTGCACTTCCCTGCCAAGGAGAAGGGGAAAAGGGTTATTATCTATCTGTCTATCTCCTATTAAGTAAAGCTAACATGAAGTCTGAGAATTGTGTAAATGCTAAGATGACATTTATGTTTAATTACAGCAGATGTGTGTGAGCAAGTGACAGTGACTTAATAAATTAATCAATAAAGAAACACACGCCATATTTTGGCATGAAGACAAAGTAGCAGGTGCCACGGATAGGTTAATGAAAGGTAAATCTCTGACATTTGTCGGTGGCATTTACCTGTGGTCCTAGTTTGCCCTCGGGTCCTGTTGTTCCAGACAGCCCAGTCAAACCCTAAAGGGAAACAGCACATTGACTCTCCACTGCAAGTGAGCCATCTGGATGTGTTATGATCAAGGCAAACAGTACCGAGAGACAAGATTAAGATGAGATTAACACCTTGCATGTCTCGGACTAAAGAGGAAGTGATGCGGTTCTTACCCTAGCCCCTGGGAGGCCTGATTCTCCTAAGCGTCCAGGGTCTCCACCGCCTCCCTTCAGGCCAGAGGATCCAGAGCCACCACGCTCACCTTGGGCACCCTAAGGACGAGAAACAGTTCAGTGAGCATGTCGAGAAATATCAACTCAAATGATTTTAAGAATAAGTCATTCTAATTAATAATCAATAACCTTTTGTTGCCTACCTTTTGACCAGGAAGGCCATCACCACCAGAGAAACCTCGATTACCTGGAACCCCCTGATTAAAGACACAAATCATTAATTTGATTGATACTGTTTGTCTTTTACAGATGCTGAAAGCAAGCAAAGTTAACATGTGCTGCCCTGATAGCTCAGGAAAGAAAAAACAGCTCACTCAAGTATTCTTTTAAAAGAACGGGTTTCAGTAGCTGTAATATATTGGATATCTTTAAATGGGTTATTAATTGAATTTAATGCTCTGGTTAATGTAACAAGGCTAACCAATTGTAGTTCCACTGTTTCTGATCTCATGACTGTTTCAAGTGCCAGTTCATTGACAACTTCAACCCAGTTGTATTGCTGCTTAGGCATAGAGTATACACCCACACTTAGTTCCCCTTCGAGTATTTAATGAGATCTCAGTGGTTCATAACTCGTTCCTTATCTCATACAGGCAGAGCACGATCTGCTGTAGGGGGAGGACACTTTAGAGCAGCCTCGCCTGAGCTTCATCATCTCGTCAGCCTCATCAGTTTCCACTGTGGGTGGTGGCAGCCACTTTACAGTGATAGGGCAGTGGTGGAGGTTTCCACGATAGCACACATTTTGAGAAAAACTGTATACTTTGTCTAAATTGCATGTTGTTTTGGATAAATAGGTCTAATGAATGAGTGAGTGAGTGAATGAATGAATGACTGAAGGAATGAATGAACGAACGAACGAAAGAACAAACAAACAAACAAATGCATAAATGAATGATATAATGAATGAATGAATGAATGAATGATATCATGAATGAATGAATTATATAAATGCATGAATTTGATGAAAAAATGAATGAAATAATGAATGCATGAATGCATGAATGAATGAATGAATGACATAATGAAAATGGAGACGGAGGTGGTGCTCACCCTCTCTCCAACAGGCCCAGCTTCTCCTGAGGACCCTGCGTCTCCTCTGACTCCTCTCTTCCCCTCCTCCCCCATCGGACCCATCTCGCCGTGTTGCCCTGGTGAACCCTAAAATATGGATTTTGTCGCACATTTATTTATTGTTGTTGTTGTTGTGGTGTTGGTTGTGTTTGTGTCACTGGTTCATGCTAGTTGAAGGTGAGCGAATCTGAATGACCCTGATTCTCATTCAGAGCTTTCCTCGTCTTATGTAACATTCCTGAGAGATGGATTTGAATCATAGTGACTTTGACATTGACTTTCCACTTTAATGGAAAAACACTGACACATGTCGCTTTCGTAGCACGTAGTACTGACAGTATTTTCATTTTTTGTTTTGATAAATACACTCACAGTTTCTCCTTTAAGACCAGGCTCTCCTTTGTATCCTGAAACTCCCAAGTCACCCTGTTGGCCAGAGAGCATTAGAGGTGAAACAGGATGTCCCATTCTGTAATTCATGTAATGAATGACTAAGGTACAGCTGGCATAGTGAAATGGTTCAGTGCCCTAAATTACAATGTAAGGTCACATATAAAGACAGTTCATTACCCCTGAACCTTTGACCCCTGGGAATCCGGTGGTTCCTTGAGGTCCGGGAGGGCCATGTGGCCCAGAGAGCCCTGCGGCCCCCAGAATGCCGGGCAATCCCTGTGGAAGAACCGCACATCATTGATACAACATTCACACACTTAAATCACGCTAAACGCACCGAAAACACAGACACACACGTCCACATTATTCATCTACCAGGCAGCTGTGAGCTGTGAGCTGTGAGCTCAACACTCACAGAACACACACTGGTGCATTACTGGTGCACACTGGTGCATTACTCCTCTGCCATGCTGATATTTCTAGCTCCCCCGGTGCTCACAGTCCAGTGGGGCCCTCCGAGAGGGCAACTTACCGAGGGTCCTTTAGATCCTGGGCCTCCGTCAGTCCCAGCCGCTCCCTGTGGACATTACCAACACACATCAGCCTTCTTTCAACACTGTTAATCATCATCAGCTTTTTCAGCAGAGGCTAAGCAGGAACAGGTGATGCCCACCTGGTTGCCCGATGATCCTGCTGAGCCCAGTCGACCAGTCTCCCCTCTCTGGCCCTGTTGTCCACCTGTGCCTCTGGCTCCAGTGGGGCCTGCTTCACCCTGGGCAGGAGAGGAGGAGATCAAGTGCTTTAGGCAAATACCAAGATCTTAAAAATAAAATGTCCTATCATATTCAGCTAGTGTGTCGCACTTGATCCATAATGACTCATCTTCTCATGATGGAGAGAGATCATATCGTTTTCACTATCAAGTGGTGCACTTGATTGAAATACAGTATACTTGACATGCTAATATTGAAATACGCAAAATAGTGAAGCATAGTTGGTCTAAACATAGCAACCTCTCTCCGACTCAAAAATCAATCCACAGTCCTAGCCATGCGTCAGTACCCCTCTCCATCTTGACTAGACCCGTGGTTACAGATACAGGTAAAGTGTTCTTACCTTCATACCTGGACCACCTGGAAAACCAGAAGATCCAGTGATTCCCATTGGACCCTGTTGAAACAGACACCTATGAGGTCATTGCATAGTGCATAAAGCTCTGTTATGTTCATCTGTGAGCATAGAAAGGGCTGATAAAGGGCTCAGTTGGTTTTCACATGATGCAACTCATTATGTGTGGTATGGCCTATCTATGCAAAAATGAACACAAACAAAAGAACTTACCAATGGGCCTGGTTTACCAATATCCCCAGATGATCCTCGTTTTCCCTAAAACAAACAGGAAAGAATTGGCCTATTCATAATCATGTTGATTCTCTGATGATCTCTCAATACAACTTGTTAAATGGAGTTGTTGGACCACAGAACAAACAAGGGCACAAACTAAACATTTGGTGTTGAATTATGCATTATGAATCATTATCTATTTACAGTAATCATTATTATTCATTCAATTAAACATCCAGGTCTATTTAAATGATTGCATCATGTCGTACCACAGGGCCAGATGCTCCAATCCTTCCCCTGTCTCCTGGCATTCCCAGTGGACCCTGCACAACGATGCAACATGCAGAAAAACCACATAATCACACGCCCAGTCATGAGTTATGGCACATAACATCACAGTGATGAATGAAGTAGCATGAAGTAGCATAACCCAACGAAACCCCCAATTTAAACCAGCTGTTGTATTATTCCTGTCTGATTGACTATAGGAATGCATCAGTGTAAGTAGAAATGATACTTTGTTATTTCTAAAGAAAATGCTTCTAAAACTGCAGAAAAATACGGTATAAAACTCATCATTAGGGTCAGCAGTACTTATTCAGCTGTGAAGTCACAGCAACCCGACGAGCACGTCAGCTAAATTAATTGCCCATCTTAATTGGAAAGGGGACTTTCGTGCTTTATGGTGATGTGAGCTGTGTTTGATTGAACTGTCAGTGGGCTATTTATCACAGGTCTGATTTGTGTGAGAGTAACGATGACTGGGGGAAAACATGATGGCTGTTCTGCCACACACTCACCCGTGGACCCAGGCCGCCCATGTGACCAGGTTTGCCTGACTCTCCCTGTTAAGACACACACACACAAACATAAACACAAACACAGAATATCATATACACATGACTATGCACACACACACACACACACACACACACACACACACACACACACACACACACACACACACACACACACACACACACACACATTCAGGGAAACAGAAATACACACACACACATGTTTAAAGCTGTTTCAAATACCCAGTCAAAAAGCAATGCAATCCAAAAACCTCAGAATACAATCATTTCAAACAGAGTTCATGAATATATATCAATAGAAATCGTCGAAGTTGATTACCTTCGATCCAGTCACCCCTGGTTCACCCCTGGATCCTAACAGACCTCCGTGTCCCTTAAATGACAGACAAACACACATGAATAATTCAAACACCTTGGAACTCTACCAGCTGTCTTTGCCTCACAGCTATCAATAAGAGTGTCCTTGGTTTTGTATTGTACAGAAAACTCCTTCAGGAAAGATTTCCCTCAGGTTTGCTTCTTTACATTAGAAATCATGTTCATTTTCAGTCTAAGTATAGTATTACCATAATTGGGATATGAGGCTATTGCCTCAAGAAATCCTGGTTGTTTACTGAGTATTCATCTCTATGTGACTATCCAAATGAAAGTTAAACATTTTGAGCAGCATTTGGACTAACTGTATAACTAATGATACATATTAACCAAGTCTATACAAATCCAAGTCACTGTATTTGTGAAACCTGTACTTGAATTATCTTATTAAAATCAAATGTCAGAACAAAGCCCTCTGATTGCCTGAGAGTTAAGGACTACTTCAAACTTACCTTCAGTCCCCTCAGTCCTGGTTGTCCTGGCAACCCATGGAACCCCCTGGCCCCCTGAAACAAACAAGTTCAACATTTAAGACAAGAACTTGAAGCCTTTTATATCTCTCTTTCCAACACTGGTCTTACTCACACCAAACCACAGGTGCACACTATTTTTGCAAGAGTGAACTACTTAGGTTTCTAGATTGTTCTGTGGGTTTTGACTATTAAACAAACATTTGAAACGGGTGGCTCTAATCTGAGGAGGGCTAACTTGGATCAAAGGTGCTGATACTGCCCAGATGGGTCTGAATATTCCACAAGCGGGCCAAATGCAGCTAAGTCTGATTAACTACTCTTTTTCATTTTGGGTCCTAGGAAAAGAACATGGGGTAATGGGAGTTATGTTATCTATCCGGTGACCCACTTTGACTTTAGAAGTACTCAGATACCTCTAGGCAGTATTGTCACACTTATGTCACATTGTGTCCCTCGATGCCAGATAAGAAGGCCTGAAAGTGTTAGTTCTTGGGTTTTAAAAGAAAGAGAACCTTACAGAGACCGCAGAGGGGCACAAATGAAATATCAGCTCACAGATATGAGTCACACCAGCGTAGACTAATTAAATAGTCATTATTGGATGCACTAATCGTCTGAGACGAGACTTGTTAAGTCCAATGTGTTTAAAATGCCAGTGTTATTATGCTGTTTGGCTGAGGAGAGATACAATATTTCACAATTAGCGCTGAAGGCAAAAGCACTGTACCTGAGATCCTGGGAATCCAACCTCTCCTGTGTTTCCTGATGACCCAGGCTCTCCCTATGACAACCACAAGTGAGTATTAGTCATGCTCATTTAGAAATTATTATAATCAAAATGACTTGGATTCACATTGTGAAAAGAGACGTATCCTGCATCGCAATAGCTTTTGATAAGCAAATTATTTTGTCAAGATGTTTGTTATGGAAATAAGCAAGTAAACAAATAACTCACATCTGGGCCAGGTTTTCCTGGTGGGCCATCGGGGCCTCGTGGACCGAAGGAGCCCTACAAGGACAAAAACAAATCAGCCCTCACACACACCCCCCATCTCCCTCCTGGTCTGACACATGTCACTGCACACAGAGACTATGTGACGAGCTGAGTGATAATTATTGATCTGTGAAGGATTATGTACAAAGGCAACAAATCACAATATCATTAATGAAGTCAGTTTTGAGAAACCTCAGTGGTTTTGAGAGTTCTGGAATTTTAAGATCTAAAAATCTGAAGTAAAATATATTTTACTGAAGCAAAATATATTTTACTGAAGCAGCCCATTCTTACTAATATTCCATACACTCTGGAGTAGCACTTTATCCACATAAAACCTTTATCTAACTCTAACCTAACCTAAGCTTAATCTAATCTACCCTAATCTAATCCTACCCCTTACCTAACCATAATCTAATCTAACCCAACCTAACCTTAATCTAATCTACCCTAACCTAACCTAGCCCTAACCTAACCATAATCTTAACACAAACTCAGATTAAAACGACATTACCGATGATATTAGCATGACTCAAAGGGTCTCCAAAGCATGGGTTGTTCAGATAAACATACATTTGAACTGAACAGGTTGTCGCCACTCATCAGTCCTTACCATAGGTCCCGCCTCGCCTACGTCCCCAGGAATACCTTGACCACCACTTGGTCCCTGAGGAATAGGGTTAAAAAAGAGGGAGGATCAGTGACCGCCCCACAGTGTGGAGCTGAAGATGTAAGTCTGACCTCTGAAGGCCGTGAGAGACTCACCGGTGAGCCGGATGGTCCTGGGGGACCCCGAGCTCCTGACTCGCCCTGGAAAAGAGACACAAAAAAAACCGCTAAAGGTGGTCTGTGGTTTTGATGAAAAGTTGTTGATGTTTGAGCACAACAGTCAATCAAATTCCACCCCTCCCTTCCGTGCTCCTGGAGCAAAGTGTTGATTGGCTGGAAAAGCATATGGCTCTGTCCAAGCCACTTTGTTTTCTAGGACTGTGTGAGTGCACATGAAGAACAGACAACTAGAGGACCACGAGGAGCAGTTGGATTAATTTGACCAAACGTCTTTTGGATTCGAATCTGGGACTCTCTTTAATGGCTCCGTCACAACAGTAAAACACCCCAAGCTAATGGAGTCACAGCCACACTATCAGATGCCAGTGGAAGTGAGCTAATCAGTTGTTGAGTGGCCGAATAGTATGGCTATCTGTTGTCCAAAGCTTCACATTTGTTGACTGAGGGTGAACTATGGCAAATTATGTCTTACCAATGTATAATATAATATAATATAATATAATATATACCTCTTAGGAGTTTCACTGCACTGCCTCAGCTACATGTTTGTAACATGCCTGTGTATGCTTATGTCAGCTGTCTACGAGGGCTTATGAAGGTGTCTTGTTTGAAAGGCTTACGAGGGTAGCTACTTTAAAAGTTATAAGCACCTTAATAATGCATAAGCATATGGAGCAAGCTTGCAAATGCTATGATATTGTTTGTCACACACTTTAAACCCCTTAACTCAAATGTAGACTAAACAGGTGTGGGATCTGATCTGGTGCCTCCTTACCGTGTTTCCTGTCACCATTCCTGCCATTCCAAGTTTGTCATGATAGCCCGATGCCATCTGTGTCGCCAATTGGTTCTGACACAACAGAGGAAAATGATTAATTAAACCATAAACATGAATGTGACTCATTCATTACTTAGGCTGTGTCAAATTCAGTTTGCACAATAACAGACAAGGTAGTAACATGGTTCAATTCAGGAGTGATTAGAACTGACAAAAAAAGGTATGAAAATGGCATCAGGGAAGCAAACAGTACTTGGTATAATATAACATCCCAATCTGTCGTTGTATGAACTGGGCTAAGGGTACATAAAACAAATTAAGTGTCTTTGAAACTGCAAAGTAAGTTTGAAAATGAGGTAAAACAATCTGCATAATTAATGTGTTGTACTTGTATACCTTCAGGCACTGACCTTCACCATTACATAAATACAAATGTTTCAAAACATTTTAGTCATGACCGGCTTCCAAACACCAGCTGGTACCTCTAAAGCGCAGTGACCACAGGCAGAGCCTTCTTTTGTGTGTGTGTGAGTGTGTGTGTGTGTGTGTGTGTGTGTGTGTGTGTGTGTGTGTGTGTGTGTGTGTGTGTGTGTGTGTGTGTGAGTGTGTGTGTGTGTGTGTGTGTGTGTGTGTGTGTGTGTGTGTGTGTGTGTGTGTGTGTGTGTGTGTGTGTGTGTGTGTGTGTGTGTGTGTGTGTGTGTGTACCTGTGTGGTATATATATGTATATTTGTCAAAGATACCTTAATTACTTAGACTTCCATTTATAGGAGATCAGGATTACAAAAATACTCTTATCAACCTCTTCTCCACTACAGTATCTGAGTATGTGTCTGTAAGATGTAACCCACTGACAAATACGGTATGTTAAGACTGAACATGACACCAATGTAAAATCCTCATGTACAGTATATTTTAGACTTAATGTGACATCCTTGGGAGAGATATTTTTGAGTGTTACGGGCAGGGAGGGCTGCGTGATCTTACTGGATGTGTAGGGTGACCGGCTGGGCCGGGCTGGCCTGGCATGCCTGGGATTCCTGGCTCTCCATCAAACCCAGGTGGACCTCTCAAACCCTGGGTTAAACACACACACACACACACACACACACACACACACACACACACACACACACACACACACACACACACACACACACACAAACAACAGCTCTGGTTATCTCTCACCTGACCCCTTACAAGCCACATGGTTAGATTGATGAGTAAGGGGTTACACTGATTGAATGTATACTTATCATAACATGTCTATCATTTACTTTACCAGCCTGATAAGAACTGTGTTGTTACATGGGAATTCAGTCCGTCTTGACATTAACTTATTGTGATATCGCACACGTACAATTTATAACATTTACTTATTACAATGTAATTACACAATGCATACACCAGCTCTACTTAACGTAATGCATCCACCTGTTCTACCACAGCATCTCATCAGCACATTTCACCCTAGAATGAATAATGGACTATGTGTGGTCACAGAGAATGAAGAGGAAGTAAACACATACAGGTCTTCCTTTGGTTCCTGCACGACCTCTGGATCCCACGGCGCCGGAGGCTCCCTGTTTAACACCACACAGTGTTCAACAGATGAGATGACAGCACGTGTGTAGTGTGTGTGTAGCGTGTGTGTAGTGAAGTGTGTGTGTGTGGAGTGTCTGTTGTTTGTGCTTTGCATCTCATGGTGCTCATAAAGTTTTTTTTAAAAACATGAATTGGATTATGAATGATGAAGATCCTCAACATGAATGTAAAACGTAAAACCCTGAAATATTTGCTTTTAACCACAAACATAGTTAGGTTTAGTGATACTGCCATCTAGTGGTCATATGCAGGTCTAGTCTCCTTAGTTTCAAGACGAACACAGTACCTGTTAACTAAACCGTCATTGCAAGTCAATTCCATGTTCTATGTTGAAAAAAGAGCAAATGGGATTTTTCAAACATACCATTCCACCAGAAGGGCCCGTTGGTCCCACAACCTAAAACAAGTCAACATGTTTGTGTTAGTGAAGTAAATAAAAACACCTTGTTTGTGTTAGTGAAGTAAATATACATAGTATGCGGTATACTCACATAGGGAATGTCACCTGGTTCTCCTTTTTGTCCCTAAAATATAATTGGAAATTGACAGTGAAAAGATTACTATGTGCAACCCAGTGCTTCAGAACATACCTGTTATTAGATACACAGACACAGACAGCATGTAAAAGATCCGCTTACCATCAAATGATATGCAATGAATTCTGCAAAGGATAAGAACACAAACAAACAGATATTAAAATAATGCATTGTTCCTCATCATGCAGCTGTCTGAAGGTTGTACTACACAGCGTATATTTATGGCTCAACAAAAGTAAAACCTGGGATATAAGGTTCTTAACATCGTGGGAATGACTGATGACTGTTTCTGATGAAGACATGGGTTTCACAAAGCCCAGAGAGAACTACTGAAGAAGTATCTACAAAACATCTGTAATTCTCATATGCTGACCATTTCACTTACAAGTGAAAACATACATCTGTCTCTTTTAGTTTACTGGTATTAGAAATCAAAAGAAGGTATACAGAAAACATGTTGCTGGACGTTCCAAGTCAAGTTTTAGCCCTTGTTTCATGAGAAATAATTCCCCTGAACACTTTATCACTTCTGGGTTTAACGCATCTCTACAGGCACCACTGGTGCAGCTCTGTAGACCCTCTCCTGGAGTTTCCAGACGTTTCTAGAGGAGGTGTGTGTGTGTGTGGGGGGGGGGGGGGGGGGGGTGACTCACGTGTCTTCCCAGACGCGCTGGCGTAGTTAGTCTGACACACAGGGCAGCACTCGCCCTCGGGGACGGTCACTTTTTCACAGTTGGTCCCAATCTCCTCACAGCGGATGTCCTCACACATGATCACTCCGTTGTCACACACGCACACCTTACACGGGTCTGGCTTCCAGATTTCGTTGTTGGGGTACACCTGGTCATTATCTTTACAGCTTCCTTTGCCGTCTGCATCTAAGAGGGTTAAACACAAAGTTATATATAAATATGTATTTCGCTTGGACATGGATGTGTGTGTCTATTAGGGACGTTTAGGCGTAGATGAAACCAATTAATTGTGAATGGAAGATCTGTTTAAATGCAGATGTTAATAACAATTCAACATAATTTATTCTTTATTTACAGCTTCAAAAACACGTTTATTGTTTTGTGTCACTGGAGAGTAATTTCTTCTCTGCCCTGTGCTGATTCATTACATTCATACCTACAGAGGCAGTTCAACAAACAGACAGAAGAGGGCAGTCAAGAGCCAGACTGATCAGGAATGGGCTGATTCTTTTTTTGGTCACGTCTAAAGGTAGGCTGCAGCCCAGGTGACCTATATTCCTCTGCTGCTGACTGGGCTGTCTCATTAGTGAGCATCCTTAGGAAACAGCAGAGTGATGCAGAAAGCTTGAGGATTGTGGGCTCTATCAGAAGTATCCTTCATGGCTTTGTCTTACCCATATTCCCTTCCTCCTTGCGTTACTTTCAGCATCGGTCTCTTCTCTATACAAATAATAATTCCATGCTATAACACAATCATCTCCTTCATGAGCAGAGGAGCCTTCCAGTACAATGGGAGACTCCAAGGTAAAACGACTTCTTCTGAGAGTCTGTGACCTACAAATGCTATAAACTTGAGATTCAAATCCATTCACAATAAATAACTAAAAATAGAGAACAATCCAGGGAATAAACATACAAATAGACTGAGGATAGCAGGCTTCCAGAAATAAATAACACATGTAAGGGTACTTAAAAGAAAATATATTATCAGTTTCAAAACATGGATAGCGTTACCATATCATCTCCATCAACAACTATGAAAGGAGTTGGATCAGAACCCCACCATAACGTGACATATACTGGTGCCCATGGTGGAAAGTATAGGTTCAGAAACTTAGTTTGTGTCAATCATCTGGATTTGCTTTTCATTCTTCACCCAGACAGTGAAGTTATATTGAGTTAATGAGAGCAATTCTTTATTCAACGAGTTCATGAATTCAACTATTTATTCACTGTTACATGGTTGAACCAAAATGAAGTATATCCTCTCCCTCATAAATTACTCACACATGCATGCATGCACACACTTGTAACACACACACACACACACACACACACACACTCACGATACACAGTTACTAGAGGCCTTGGCATAACACATGAGTGGATTAATGCATACATGAATTAAATTATGTCAAAATAAAATGTGAAAAAACCACACCACACCACACCACACACACACAAAAACACACATAGCATGCTAGACATCTAAAAGATGTCCGTTTGCTTTCAGTCCCGTCTAAACTTATCTTTGCTGTGGGGTTTACAGACCAAATTCACTGCACCATAACTAACTGGCCCCTGGAAAATCTGAGGAAATGGAGCTCCTGAGAGCAAGTATAGCCTTCCTTTTGTTTGTCTGACGCTTTTAGATAAATTACAGTGCTTTGGCCACAAACAAGCTGACACTAGATGCATGTAATTCATGGCTTCATACAACACACACCCAAAGAGAAGAAGACAATCCAATCGTTCACTTGTGGTTAGGGGCTTGTGTTCCAGACCATAATCATTTAAACTAAATCGCTCCGCAGCAGTAGGCTGGAATACTCCCTCACTCAGATTAACCTTATGAGGACTGCGACTTGTGAGGCATATTTTACAATTGTTTATTATGGGTGTCAACAAATAATACGTGCATAAAAACCATAACTCACTCGTGGCAGATAGCAAGTTTTATAGTTATGACTTGGCAGAGCATATTCAAAGAGAATTCTTGACAATTTAGAGGTGCAGACAAATTATATAGTTTTGAGTGAGCCGTGTAAAGTTGAGCTTGTAAATCATATGGGATGCCTAACATGGGTGACACATGGCTAGAACACTCTACACCCACATCAAGTGTGTCTGATGGTTTAAATGAGACCACAGGGAAGATTTTTAAAAAGCCCCTCAATGTCTTTCATCTAGTGTCTTCAAGGTAGCAGACATCCCTCTTTAGTTATATGGCTTAATATAGCCTACTGCAGGTATAGCAATGATTACATACATTTAACAGCTTGAGGGTGTAGTCAAATCTATTTTAACAGAAAGGTTAAAATCTCTAGAAAATAAGACCTTGAAAAGTTTTTTTTTTTTTTTTTTTAAGAAAGGCCTTGGATCTGGGTGGTCACTGTTTAAAGCTCAAGGCATCTGTTGGTGACGTACTGCAAGGCATCCATTACATTATTTCATGGGCTTTCTCTTGGCCAAGGGATGCAAAAGGCAAAAGACACGCTCATAGTCCATACGAGAAACATGTACATCAGCAAAATGCAGATCACAGCTAAATCTCAAGAACTCAGTTCTAAAATGGGAGCACCTGCTACAGTCTTGATTTTCACAAAAAAAAAAAAGCACGGAGCTATCTTTTCTTTTTTTTTCTAAAGAGCACTAAGAGAGCGCAAGTACCAATTTAGTGGGAGTGCAGACGTTATTTTAGGGAAACCACAGGCGCTGTATTATACGTTCCACTTCGCATTCGCCTGTGGGCAACTTTTATTTCTGACAGCCTGGCCACACCCTCTGTCTACAACCCCTCACACACTGTCCCACTGCATGTGCAGTACACAAAAATATTCCCATTTTGTTTTATAACACACCCATACCTTAGAGGAGATAAATATGATTTAGGTTGGGCTCTTAACTTGTTCTAACGGGTTGGATTTGAGAGTTTACGGACAATGAGAGTTTACGGTTACTGCAATCTTAGACCTTCTATTCAAAATGAGATGGTCTACCGATAGAGGATGATTTTTCCACCAACCACAGTAATTATCGCATGAAGCTGACAGAGGATTTTTGTGTCTTCTCTGGACAGGACACTATACTGTAATTATGATGTGATTACAATGATTATGATTACAATCAAGTGAGTTCCAAATCTATTTCAGTGAGACTTTAACTGCAAAGATAAAAAAAAAAAAACATGCTAAATCTCAACACATGGCAAAGTATTTGTCAAATGTGTCCAATTTTGACAAATTCCAGATGAATTTACTCAGTTTTAATGGACTCCTTGGCTAAGATGAATTCAAACAGATTTGATGAAAACCAACAACAAGTCAGCTAGCCTCTCAGAGAGGTCTTTGTGAAGGTACACACACAGACATAGAAATGGACAAAAACCTTTCCAGAAATAAACCCAGCGTAGGTAGATCCACACTGCAAGGTTCTTGTCCTAGCAGCCGCGCTCAGGGAGGTGCGAGCATGTAAACACCTTTGGCTGTGTCACATCGCTATCCCCCATTTTCTTTGGCCCTGCCTTTGTTTACCTCCAGACTTTATTTTAGTGATCTACTCTCTAAGACAGACGACTGTAAGAGGTGGCACACAACTTCAGTCAACCTGTACAAAACAGGCTTGTCAGAGTGTATGTATGTAGTTGTGTGTGTGTGTGTGTGTGTGGTTGTGTGTGTGTGTGTGTGTGTGGGTGGTTGTGTGTGTGTGTGTGCGTGTGTGTGTGTGGGTGGTTGTGTGTGTGTGTGTGTGTGTGTGTGTGTGTGTGTGTGTGTGTGTGTGTGTGTGTGTGTGTGAGTAGGTGGGTGGGTGGCTGTGTGAATGAGCAGGGGTGGGGTGGGTGGTCAGTATTTAATTAGACTAAACTGATCTGAAAACGAGCCCAGCATAGCAGACCGTGCAATGTGTGCTTTGTGTGTGGGAGAGAGAGAGTGTGTGTGTGTGTGTGTGTGTGTGTGTGTGTGTGTGTGTGTGTGTGTGGGGGAGAAAGAGAGTGAGAGAGAGAGAGAGAGAGAGAGAGAGAGAGAGAGAGAGAGAGAGAGAGAGAGTGTGTGTGTGTGTGTGTGTGTGTGTGTGTGTGTGGGAGAGAGAGAGACAGAGTGAGAGAGAGAGAGAGAGAGAGAGAGAGAGAGAGAGAGAATGTGTGTGTGTGTGTGTGTGTGTGTGTGTGTGTACACTCTCTTTCATCTGTGGGTGTGCCCTCAGTCTCGTTCCTGGGCAGAACTGAGACCAAAATTGGTGGCCTTACTCTTCCTGGGCGCATGAAAACCCCAGATGATTTTATGCAAGGCCTCTTGGAAACCTCTCATTCTCTGGAAGCCTCATACTGAAATAGGCCCAGTCGCAGGGCATGCAGACAGCTGGGCCCCAGTCTAACACGTCATTTCACATAGAGACAGCCCACCTCCAGGCCTGAATGGTCTCAAATCCACAAAAGATGCAATATGGTATGGATTTCAAATCATCTACAAATAAAAAAAATCTTTACACGCACTATTAGTCAACTGGAGATGCATGTATGCCTTGCCAGAAAATACACCATTAAACTCACATCATCAATGTCTGCAGTGAACTCAAATATTATATCAAGGCTGGGATTCCTATTACAAGCCTGCTCTGGTTGAGGATAAACGTTATCTATATATAGAGCCCACAAGGACAGCCTGGTCCATCTTACACGAGGGCCTGGTCCAGAAATCATCTGGACTCTATCTGTGGTCTGGAGAAAAATAGATGCTATCATTAAAAAAGTAGCCAGAGAAGCCATCTTAACCTACATGGAATGGACATTACATGAGTTAATACAGGATAAAAACGAAACCCTGAGAGAGGCCTTCGTTTCATGTAATGTTAGCATCTGATGAGACAAACACATGGATGGAGTTGTGTACAGTAAGTGGACTCAAAAGCCCCATGCAGGCTCATCTGTCCAGGGGATGTAACGGACACACCAAACATCCTGTATCTGCTCAGACAGGCTCACACAGGACACTAACAGCTAATACATTTAACACGCCACACAACCAAATACATTGTAAAACTATCACGCTTATCATCTGAGGTAAATGTGGTAAATGTGGTTTAAAAAAAAACTGACGACATATGAAAATTGTTGTTTGTTTTTATCATATTAAAAAACTAGGCATAATGTCCCATGATGAAGGATGCTGGTTGGGTGGGTAGATTAACGTGTGACATATAAGTAAGACGCACAATATGCACCTGTAGCGAACTTTTGTCTATAGGCCTACCAAAGACTACGTTTTTAAATTCTCAAAACAGCACACTTGTTTCAGCACCCTTCTACCAGGTGGCGTTGACGTGTGGTCATCGTATTAATTCTGACATTAATACATGCATCATCACTGCCATTAGGCCTACCTCATAACGACAACCCGTGAACTCAATCAAAACAAGAGTGCAAAAGTCACACATTACAACCCAGAATGCGTAAGGTCGTTAACTTACCGGGTTTGGCATCTTGGCACGTCACAAATAATACCTGCGCCAAGGAAACGGCGAGCCAAAGACAGATCCTATGGTTTAGAGAAAACGCCATTCTTTCAACAGCACACACTCGCCCTCCTTGGGGCGCTACGAGGGGGGACGAAGACCGGTAAGATATATCCCAGTCACACCTTCACCATACAGCCTCTTGAGTTTGCCCCTCTGCCCTAGGCGCAGTATTGCCAGCCTTCGCCCTGATGGTGCTTGTATGACAACTCAGAAGTTGATCTGCAGCGAACAGCGCAACCAGCCGACCTCCCCCGCCTCCCCCCGCTCCTTTTTTCCCCAATGTGACTCCAGCCTGCTCTACGCGCCGGCTCACAGTCAGCCGCAAGTCAGAAATAGAAATAACCAAAGAAAAACATGGCTTTTTGCTCTATATTTAATCTTGAAATATTTAGTTAAACAACAAAGCGCTATTTAAATATCGGCATTTAGAAAAACCTTGAAACTCTCTTTAGATCTATCTAAGCAAAATGTCAAATTCACTTGTTTTGCCAGCTTGGTCATTGCCTACAGCACATATCAGCTGAAACGGTGGCATGTCACACTGCAAAGTTACATGAACAGCTATTTACTGGGTGTTGAAAGTTGAAAGAAGTGTCAAGTGTCACCCCAAACCCAGAATCTCAGCCCAACATTGGCCAGGTGCCTGTCCCAGACTACCTTGTTTAACCTGACCCATGACAGGGCAAGCACAGCCTCACTGTAACACAGTCATAACTGCACCAAAACTTGGGTAAATAGTTTTTGAAGGTCACAAATTAGGCACGACACATTTCTTCCCCTTTGTACACTACATACACACACACACACACACACACACTCTCTCACACACACACACACACACACACACACACACACACACACACACACACACACACACACACACACACACACACACACACACACACACACACACACACACACACACACACACACACACACTTGATAGGTGAGGAGGATCTTTTTTTTGACACGTGCCTTTCCGCAGTGAAAGGGGGAAAACATATGTGTGCAAGGTGACAATAGCTGAAATGGGGGAGATTTATGGCCAGTGTTGCAGCGAGCCGCAGTGTAAGCAGAGAGACTACACAACTGGGGAAAGTAAGAGAAGGAAAGGAATGGAATATACAGGACGTGTGTGTGTCTCTCCCTTTGTCAAGGCATACACAGTGTTTTCCACAAGTATCACTTTGGCTCACTTTCTCACTTTTTTGCATCCACTCAGCGTCCAATGACAATTAATTCTGACAATCTGTACATGTTATGATCATCAAATACATTGCTCTCCAGTAATCTGGTCTAATTGTTACACCAGCTGTCGGTTCTGGTCACATCTGCAGCTTGTATCTCAGTTGAGACAGTTTCTGTTTGTTGTTTCAGAGCCACAGATATAGGTCAAGTTCAAACTCAACACACCATAATGATTCATTTAACTTCACCATCATGATACTAAAGCTACAGCACAGAAAAGAAAACACAGACAAAAAAAAGACACATTTGAAAAAAATCTTGGGAGTCACCCTCTGACCGTTGACTGTTTTGTTAACATGCCCATTCAACTGAACCAAATATTTACGGGTATGCTCCACCACTAGCACAAGGAAGTTAACATCTTGTCCTGTGTACTTAGATCCAGTGTGTTGACGTCTGTTGCCCATCACTCATCTTTTTGGTTTCCTACTCTCCAAGAGCTCAAATACCAACTACACAAAACTGTAGTTTCTGACGGTTACCTTCTCAAGTAATGTACAGTATAAAAAAGCACTGTCTTAAATCTTCATCAGGAATATACGACACAATTCACCTTTCCTCCACAGTAGGAAGACATTCCGGTGTACCACCTGACAACAAAGAGGTCACTGTCAAAGCTTTCACATTTCAGCTCCATCCCTCTGAAGTAACGTCACAGAAGCCTCAGTTCCCAGTCTTTGTTTACATACACCCTTGTAATGGGAAAACAGGGAAATACTGGGTGAAAGTTGTCACATCCTGTCTCCACCCTGTTTACACTCTCGTCTAAATGAGAGCCGTACTAATTACAGCCGAGCTGACATGACGAGGTCATTTCTGAGGACTTGACATGGCTGTTCAGTGTGCCAGAGTACCACGGGGCCACTCAATCTTCCATGTTAGAGCCGTGCAGGAGACACGTTTGGGAGTTTGGGTCCATGACATGTTTTTGACTGATTAATGTCTAATTGAGGCAGCAGATGCTGCAGTGCTGTGAAATCCTCCTCCTCTTCCCTCACTGTCTCCCTGTCTCTATCTCTCCCTGTTTCCCTGTGTTTATCCACCCTTCTCTCCTCTCGAAACGTCTCTGCTCTGAACACACATCTTTCTGTGTGGACCTCTAAAAACCCAAACTCAGAGAAACAACAAACAGGAGAATTATTTATATCACTTCTCTCACACCCTCTTCTCTCTCTCTCTCTCTCTCTCCCCTCCCTTCTCAACAGCCACCTCTACTGTACACAAATGACTCATTACGCTGTTTTGGGTGAGTTTCCTACATGCTTTGCTCTGTCATCAAAATTGCCTCTGTAAGTCAGTGACCTGCATCACACCCCACAAAGGCCCACTGTAAACGCCTGCACGCCAGGTTCGCATTCTCCCTGGATGAGCTCCCTTTTCTGCCATTAGAGTTGTTTAGGGAGTGCTCCTTCAAACAAATCACCCATTTCCCTGTCCATTCTCCACCCAACGGGGGAAATTACGGGAGGCTAGGCAACGTGAGGTCATGGGCATTAAGTATTCAGGAACCGCTCCTGAGGAAAGAGGTGGGTCGTGATGTGGATGAGACCACACCAGTATGGCGCTCCGTTGCAAATAGAAGACTGCTTCACCTCAAGCACCACAAGAAAAGGCCTTTGAGAACAGGAGAAAAAGGGGAGTGTGTCAGTACAAGACATGAAAGACCAGTGAACAGCAGAGAGGAAATATGGGCTGAGTTTCAGTAAGCAGAACCAATTAATTTATTGAGTAACAAATAATAATAATATTTATTCATATTTATTTACATTCAGCCATTGGTCAGAATCCCTCATCCAATGAGACATTAGTTAGAGGACAAAATATGTCAATGTGGGGTAATACTGTGACAACGTTGAAAGTGAGTACCTCAAAAAGGCCCAAATGGATGCGAGAAATTGAAGGAATGCCAAGTGCAAATGTATTAGACAACAAGAAATAGGCAAGTGATACAATAATGAAAATGCCATAGCTAAAGTTCTTACAAGCACGGAGATAGATGAAAAAAATAATAATATGAATACAAATGGACAAGAAGCAGCAACAAGTAGACAACAGTGAGAAACAGCATGTGGGCCAACTAAGAAACAGCAGCTGGTCTGGGATCAGAGCTTCATATACAGTAGATCTGACACTGGCTCACCTTGGTTGCCACAACTCACTGCACAGGCCTCCCTGTATGAAGGAAACGTTTAACGAGGTTGGCCTGGGCAGAGTCAGCCACAGATATAGTATAGGTATTGAAATGACATTTATGGTCCATTCACCACTTTACTGTACATGTTTTAGGAGACTTGAACTCTCCCCAGCATGTACATAGACTCACTTCTTCACCACAAACACACAGACTCACACACACACAAATGCACACACACAAACACACACACACTCACAAATGTGCACCCACACGCACAAACACACAAATACACACACACACACACTCTCTCTCTCTCTCTCTCATACACACACACACACACACACACACAAAACTGCAACCTCTTCATCACAGCACGTGTGCCCCTCTCTGACGAAGACGACCGAAATGAGCCAATGATTGAACAGATGTTCCAGATGTTCCTGCGGCTGTAGAACATAACATGTGGTTTATCTATCTGCCAGGCTCAAGCTACTGCAAGTGGCAGTCTCATGCATCCACACATTACATTTAATATATCATTATGTGGCCCCTTCACAAATTTTGAACAGTGCAAGGTATACTACAGTTTTCCTCGATCGCTAAGACTTAATGAAACGCTTAATGAAACTGGGATCCACTTGATCTTCATCACCACCACTGCAGAAATCTTCTCTTTAGCAAAAACATTTTTATTGGTTTCACACATTTTTTACACCCTTTTTCAAAACGGTTAACACAGATTTCATAGACAGACTAAAAACAAAAGGCCTGCACACAACAATAAAATTAACAAAGAAAACTTTCTTATAAAATATCTCTTTTTTACAGTATTTCAACAGGGCAACTCAAACAAGGTGTAGGTGCAGAGTGCAGCAGGGTTTGTTATCTCTGCTAAATGCTAATGCAGTGATATGCTTGCTAGTATGCAGTGATATGCTTGCTAGTATTTTGGCACATACTATAACTATGTAAAGTCACAAACGGCATAGGCATATAGTGCAAATTAAGGTTGAAAAGGTTCATATTGATAGCAGTATTTTGTTGTCTATTGTGCGACGATTGATTGAAACAATATATTAGTTTGACTACAAGTTGTGTTGTTAGAGGGAAAGATTTTCTTTTTTTGTATGTTTTTTAATGTTTTATGTGTGTAAGAGTATTTAAAAAAACAAAATTTGTCATTTTGGCTGGTCAGCTTCTTCTTTCAGCCTGTGTTTTAATTGTTTTGAAAGTGGGGTATCAGAGTGGACAAATGCTGTCATAACCAGTGCGAATGCTTAAAACCCCTCAAGATAAAAAGAGTGAGGATGTTGTTCTCTGTTGGAGGACTGTGCCACTGGGCAGGGGATGACAATCATCTTGACACGCCGCATGTGACTATGTGTTCCCTATCACCTTACAGGAACCTACATAATTGATTGGGTTAGCTTTAGACAGGAAGGATACAACATCACGTTTCACTATCGCTAACGAACTCAGCCGCTGAGGATCCTCTGAGCTCGGAACATTAAGCAAACGGAGGACACACAGCCATGTTTACCAGGCAGTCGGTATCCTGAGCCTTTTGACATTTCCACCATGTTCGCCGCAGCCACCAAGAACTTCGTCAAACAGGTGGGCGACACAGGCAGGCTCATCCCTGTGCCCAGTCTCAGCGAAGCCGACCGGTATCAACCTCTCAGCCTGGTGACCAGAAAGAGAAGGAGACACTTCTGGAAGAAAAACAAGTATGGCTCTTCCCCATTCTCACTGAAAGACATACTCGTGGGAGAAAAGGAGATCACAGCTGGTAAGAAAAAAAGCAGTATGGAAAAATAGATGGAGAAGAAAACTAAATTGGTACAGTACAGTGGACATCAATTTGGAAGTTTATAAGAACGCAGCAAGACAACATTTGTAGGCTACACTGAAAACGTACAGTTAAGCTAAGATCCATTAAATATTGTCGTCAGTTTATCTTCATCATATTTAATCAATATGTAACTACTAATACACATCATTGTGACTTTAACATCTTGTCCCCACTCAGGTGTTTCCTCATACCAGCTGCTGAACTATGAGGACAAGTCAGACGTGGCCCTGAATGGCAGGCTGGGGAATCACCTGATGAACGATGTGGGCTTCAACATCACTGGTTCTGACTCTGTGGCCGTCAAAGCCTCCTTTGGCATAGTGACCAAACACGAGGTGGAAGTTCCCACTCTACTCAGAGAGCTCAACTCAAGGTGTCTGTCTGGTTTTTGTCACAAACTTTTATCACGGCAAGCTGTAATTGCATTATGACTTACAAAAAGTCAGCCATTTGACTGTCTTACCTTCTCTACCACAGAAAGGTGGATCTTGAACACTGCCTCATCCGCCAATCAAAGGACAGTGGGAGAACTGTGCTGTGTGTCGTCATGGAGAGCATTCGCACCACGCGCCAGTGTTCCCTTACAGTTCATGCTGGCATGCGAGGGACTACTATGAGAGTAAGTACAAACACAGAACACACACACACACACACACAAAGAGAGAGAGAGAAAAAAAGAGAAGCACACACAAGCATGCACAACCATACATTTCAAATATCATAATAAATATGTACAAAATCTTAACCAGTGGAAAAACTTCTACAATCAAATCAATCTAAATTTCTTTCAAACAGTTTCAGATAGATGATGGGCGCAACCCCAAAGGCCGTGACAAAGCCATTGTGATTCCAGCTCACACAACAATTGCATATAGTGTCTTTGACCTGTATGTGCGACTTGATGGAAGACTTGGTGAGTAGGCTAATACTGTCACTGCCAGTAGAAATTGTGAAAAGAAGAGTGAAAAAGGAATTTAATTTTGGTGAAATGTATGCATGTCCCATAATGAATGAGAGACAGCATGGTTTTCTATCTTATAAGTCAACTTTTAAGGATCAAGTTCACCATTAGGTCATTCTGTAAAAGACCTAATGTGTTGTAAAATATGTTCAATGTGGGCCCAACATAGCCAATTCTCCTACAGGTGTCTATCACAGAAGTTTTCATGGCTTACTTGGGATATGTCTTATGGTAATACATCACTAGCCTCCTGACTAAAGTTGCTCCAAGTCAGAGCTCATCGCATTCCCATCTAAGCATAAATGCTATGTTGGTGTGTGTGTGTGTGTGTGTGTGTGTGTGTGTGTGTGTGTGTGTGTGGTCACTCGTGCCTGTGTGTGTTGTGGTCAGACATCTGTGTAGCTCCAGAGTCCTGTGGTGGCTTTGAGAGGGAGCAGATTAGAGAGCAGCTGGGCGGTTTCATTGGGCGCTTCCACTTTGGCCGTCTCAGGAGGTTCCTTTCTGGAATCATCTACGGAAACCCATTCAGAGCAGGTGAACTACTGACGTTTTCCTTCATCCGTGTTTACTCTGTACCTTCAACAGAAATTTGAATTTCACTTTTCAAGGAAGTCCTTAGTGTGTACCTTTAGGTAAAAATGACAAATGGCCTTCAGAAAGGATAATTAGTCATTAACATCTAAAAAAACGTCCCTGAGTAAAGAGGTCCGAAGCAGAAATTCCGTACTTTGATTCAATCACAAATACCTCCAACCAAACATTTCAAAGTAAATACAGAGACAATATTTGCTTGTCCATGTACTGACAAAGAAAGTGTTTTGTTTTATTCCTACCCATCGCTCCCTCTCATAGATGACAGGACATTCGAGCAGCTCACCCACTCGGACACGTTCCTGGACGATGTTGCCACCACGGACTATTACGAGAAGGCAGCTAGCATGACGGACGTATCCACGACCTATCTGCGCGAGAGCAACCACACCCGCGTCAACCTGCTCAACCACAACATCTCAAAGGGCCCCTGTGCTCTGTGCGGCATGGGCCAGCAGCGGCGCGAGACCGTCTACGGTTGCCTGGAATGCTCCAGCGGCGGGCAGAAGTACGTCCGGCTCCACGCTGTGCCGTGCTTCGACCTGTGGCACAAGACGCTGCGTTGAAAAGAGGGGATGGGTCAACAGAGCTGACACTTCAGAGAAAAAGTGGAGAAAGGGGAAAAAGGAAGTATGTGTCAAGTTGGAGAACGTGTGTGCTTACTGGATATATCTTACTAAGGAGTGGTGTTCTTGCCAAATTGAGAGGCTCCTGTCACTGGTGTGGTGGTATTGCCTGGATTATTAGGGTTCCTCCGTCAGGAGGAAACCTATTGTTATTGTAGGTATTATTATTATTCTTGTACCATTGAAGTCAATGGCAGGCCCTAGAACCGTATGGTAACTTTTTCTGAAATTTGGCACACTCATTAAGGACAGTCCCTTCTTCACTCACACCAAGTTTCATGTCTCCCACTAGACCACACTAGCGCCACCAACGGGTCAAAGTTGGACTTTTGTTAACACTGTAACTTTTGAACCGTTTGACCAATTTTCAAAAATGAGGTACCATTGGATTCCCTGGATCAAGACGAATTCAACACACCCTATGCCGTCAATTTCCGGTTATATAGATTTTCCGCAATTCCCGGTTTTATCAAAAACCTTTGAAAGGCCTCCACTCCTACAATTTTTGTCAAATCTTCTTCAAAATCACCAGAGATGATCTTCAGACCAAGCCTCACAACATTTATCCAACAGAATTTTGATCCTCACAACCGTTTGTCCGGTACAGCCACTGAATTTCAGCAGAAAAGCCATCAAACAGGAAGTGAAGTGATATCTCAGCAAATATTTCAGATATCAACGCCAAACTTGGTATGCACGTGGAAGACACTACAACATGTCCCCATGTGCAAAGGCAACTTCATATCTTCAAAAATGATTGATATAAAGCAGATTGCATTAATCGCTAACGCTAAAATAATGCTTTACACATTTTTCATTCAAAAAGTGATACTCTGATTCAATCACAAGTTCATATGAAGACACTTGAGAATGTTTAGTACACAAATCTGAAAAAAAGTTGACTGTAAGATGAAAAGTAGATTTTTGGTGAATATTTGAAACATGCATGCTTGGCTAATTGCTACCACCATTTCCAGTGTAATGTCTCCCTCTCTCCTCCTTCGCTCCCCGTGCGGCTTGCCCCAATTCTCACAGACACAAACTTTCACCTGACACACCAAACACTTGGCAAGACGCACACACACCATTTCATGACATTGTGGCCTGACCAAGGCCCCGCTCTCTCCTTAGCTTGAAGCTTGTGGATCTTGACAGTATTGCATTTCAAATTGAATATCCCATTGGTAAGTCTGCAGCATGGATTTTTCTATACAGTGACAAATTGTGCAGAATTTACATTTTTCCCTGGTTCACAAAGTCTCAAGAACCCATAATGTCACCAGCATGGATATTTCTCGACAGTGACAATTTGTGAATAATTTAAAAAAATGACTTCAAATCAGCCATTGATCCAATTATCTGTCCAATGTTGTGTACATGTATGAAATACATGTCAGTGTCATGTCAATTTTGTAATGATTGGAATGTTGAGGAGGAACCCGCCATTGCTGCCTGCAGCTATATTTCCTATCATTTCTGTGTTTCAAAAAACATTTGTTGGATGTTAGTCTCCCCCACTAGCATCAATGACATCTAATGTCAGTGCTGAAAGTGCACATGGAGACCTCCACAAAAATGTCTTCTTCAAGAAGGTTTTGGTCAAGGTTCCAAGTCAATACAACCTTGTTTACACATCCTTCAAAGACACAATTCATTTCTTTGTGTGTTTATGTTTGCGAGAGAAAGAGCGAGAGACAGACCGAGAGAGCACAATAGCTTTTCACTGTCAGGGTCATTTTCATAGGTGTTTTGTCAGAAGCAGCCAGAGACCACAGGTAATGAAGCTCCTTAAGCCCCTCCTCAGTCACATCACCTAGCTCATCTCCATGTCACCTGCACAGGTACCGCAGCCGTCACGGCCTCAACTCGCAAATGAATTATTCAGGGTTATTAAAAATAAACAGGAGGATCAGGTGGTT